>NW_017259229.1:929350-931111 GCF_001594045.1 Atta colombica | reverse complement strand
GAGAGAGAGAGAGAGAGAGAGAGAGAGAGAGAGAGAGAGAGAGAGAGAGAGAGAGAGAGCGATTGATTATATGTGTTTTTATAATGTAGTTGATATTCAAATTATCTTACATAAATATCAATTAAAATTTTTATATATTTCTTTATCAAGTATGATTCACTTTTTTTTAGAAGAGATTTCAATTTTTTAGAAGAACTAAACATACTTTTTCATTTATTCCAAACATTAAAATTATATATTTAAATATTTATATCAGAATTTTTAAACTTTCTGTAAAAATCTACAGCTAAAATTCTAGTTTCTAACATAAAGTGCTACTCTTTAAATTTTTTACGCTAAATTCTATTTTGTGAAGAAAGTATATATAAAATGTTGTAAGAATAATAGGGTCATCCAGTTTAGTTTCGTTTTAGGAAGAAACGGGAGAATAGTAAAATATATGATCAGACAGCTTGATGCTGCAGCGAGAAAATCGGGGGAAATCGAATTTACGTGAAAGAATTATACGCTAACTTTGGTCCTTTTCATGCTAATAAAGCCGAATAAAATATCACTTTCAAGAATGTTAAAGTGATCGATAAAGTGCCAAAAAGTGACTATTGAGAAAACAAATGTGTTTATCTTCTCAAATTAATTTAATTCTGACTATTAATATCATAATAAGTTATTATAGATATAAAGTAAAAATAAATAAAAACAAAATTAAGATAAACAATAAGATAAACTTCTTATTTTATTGCGGATAAACGTTTTAAATTTTTCTATTGAAACTAAATTAGAATTAGATATAATACCATATAGAAAATACTATATTTGCATTAAACATTTTATATCTTACATAAAAACGTTACGTCTTATATAAATACATTTTATAAAAAATATCAGTTTAACTATTATTAAACGATACCATTACGATATTTCCATCCTTGTTTACAAACTTATGTAACATAAGAATAAATTTAAAAATATGGCGCATACGATTTCTTTCTTTTATGTTTTCTCATTTTTTCAAGTTTTATGTTTTCTCATTTATTCTTAGAATTGTAAGGCACAAATTGTCATCTAGAAATTAATTATGATTTTTTATCGTATAATTATGCGCACACAGCACACAAATAAATTCATCCGAAAGAATCAAGAGTTTACGGATTTATAGGAGCAATCGAAAGATAGAACGTTTTATAGTATCCCGATAGTACTTTGATGTGTTTGCAGTATACGTATATATATATATATATATATATACGTGTTTCCATTTTTGTGATAAATTTTACTCGCAAAGAGACTCGCAAAATCACAGGGCAAAATGTGGCACTTACATGATTGATGACTTCTAGCTGTGACATGCTATCATATATGTGCTGATAGAAATCTGGAATTTTCATTTTTGATATAAAACATACCTATAAACAAGGCCTAATGACAAATGTACCAGTTTCATCATCTACAATTGATACCATTGAATCAAATCGAGCTAATTCATTACGCGAGTAGATTGACATATGAAGAGTCGTTGATCTTTAGTCCTTTTTAGTCCTTTTTAGTTTTACCTATACGGAAAGAATGATTTTGTTGAAGGATCTGGAAATTTTGAAAGGACCAAAATAATTTTATTGGGAACTCAAATTAATTGATAGGATATCAAAATATTTTGCAGCATTGCTTATTATTTTTTAATTTCCAGCATAATTAAATATAATAATTTAACAAACTTATTATTACATCTGTATCTAGTAAAATAGATCTTTCAGCAAGATTGTT
>NW_017259229.1:925171-929250 GCF_001594045.1 Atta colombica | reverse complement strand
TATATGTGCACATAATAAATATATATATAAAATTAATTACTCCTTTATTTATTTCTATTATTTTTTACATGCTCAAAGATATTCAATAAATGTAAGAAGATACAAGATAAAAATTAATTAGGATATAAATCGAACTCTATTTCTCTCTTTCTGTCTATCTTGCGAAACTCATTAAAATTAACAACTCTAAATATTTTTTTGATCCAAAATAAAGGTTCATTAGCGCTGTAATGACGCTTCTTGTGTCTCCGAAAGTCTGTTTAATTTGGAATTTGTGATAGAATTTGTGACTGAGAGGCATGAATACAGCACACATGCATAATACGAAACGCACATATTCATCAAACTCATCCTTTCCTTCTATGTAATACGCAGCTTGACGCACATATGCCATGTAAAAGGATACAAATATGAGTCAACGGTGGCCAACGGTGGTAATTATACTTGTTTCGTGTTTATTACGAGCTCGCGTTATGTTATGTGGAAAGCATAACAGAGAGATACGGGGTGACAGGTTACAGTTACAAGGCAAATGCGATCGTTCAATTCTCTAAACGAGTACAACGTGGATCGACTGGAAATAGGATTATCTCTTCCGAATGTGAGATTGGAACAAGGGATGTGCGATAGGATGTCATTAGTTAAAATGGGTTAAAAAATCGATAAACGGCTAAAGTCGATCGGCCGATAGCCGGTTATGCGTGTTTGTTGTATTTCTGCGTAATAATCGAATTACAGATCAACATCGATTCTTAGTTTTATTTAACAAAATATTTAAAAACTTGCACGCATTTTTTTTTTTATTGTAACGTGTGTGTTACATCACTGAATTCAATTACTAGCACGGAAAAAATGATTTCGTTGAAGCATCTAATAAATTAGCTAGATACAGTTCTACAAATAATTCTGGATTAATAAAAATAGTTATGTATAAGAAATTCAAGTATGATGAGCAATGCCATTAAAAATTTGTATGAAATAACTTACTTGAGTATCTTGCAATAATTATTTTGATAGTTCAACAAAATTATTTTCAGATTTATATCTAGCTAAATTTTTAAGCTAAATTTTTTATTTCAGTAAATTCGTTCTTCTTGTAGAATGTTTTATAGAATAGAAGAATGTTTTAAAAACTTCTATTTGTAAAATTTCTTTCCGCGATTATATTCGATTTAGTATTTTCTGTTTTTGAAACAGAATTCTTATTGATAGCAGCAATAAATAAGAAACTAATTTTTTATTTTTAAATACTTCAGTAAACTTGTTCTTCTGTACAGAAGAATAAAATGTTTTGAAAAAAAAAAAACTCCAATTCATAGAATTTCTTTCCACGATTTAGGAAAAAATTTTTATTTCTTTCGTATTCACCGTTTGAGTTTAACCTTTTCTTGTAACTCATAACAAAGGCATTCAAGATATGTATATACAAGATACGTTTGTGTTAACTTATAAAAAAACTTAAGTTTCTTTTTTTTTTGTTCATGACACAGAGTGGAATGTTTCTAGAAGTTGCTAATGAGAGTGCACGTGGATAACAATTAATTATGCAGCGTATTTTGCAAATTTGCTTCACGGCTTTGAAAAAGCAAGAGTTAGAATGGCAAATAGAAACGGGATATACTGAATTTGTCATTTGTTTTATTAATTTATTACGCAACTCGTAAACGTGAGCCACGTAATGAATTAGTAAAACAACATTTGTTAATTGCAAGATGAATAACTTTCTAAAATTTTATGCTACCATTATAAGTGTATAATCATTTTGTATCAGTATATTCTATTATTTATTAAATTCATTGGGTTGATTTCGACTCTCTGATACAAATTTCTCAAACAATTTGAAATTGACATTTTTAAAGTATCGTTATTAATTTCAGAAACATTATCAAATAAACATTATCAAATAAAAAATTTGATATATAAAATAAAAAATTTGATATATTAAAAAAATTAAAAAATTAGTAAATGAATAACAGTATCTTGTTTCGTATAGTTTTTCAAATAATCTTTTATTTCACTAATTGTAAAAGTACTAAAAAATAATATTTATTTATTATTTTTATTTTTTTAAATAGTCTTTTATTTATTAATTGAAAAAATATCGAAAAATGATTCTTTTGAAATAAATTTTTTGTTAGTAAAAACTTAAATACATTTTTGCAAATTATCTAATATAATGAAATTTTAATTAACAAGAAATTAATTTTATAAAATAATGAAAATTGGAAATAAAACACATTTTTGAAATACGCGTGTACAGCAATATAAAAGAGGAAAAATCGATAGAGAAACAACACACACGAGATTACAATTCTTGTTGTATGCGCAAACAACAAGATTAAAAGAGTATATGAGATTAATGAATTTTGTCGCGATCTGTTCTGTTCTGCATTCGACAATTCGTTTCCTGAAGCAATTATTATGTCGTTGACCTTGCTAACAATATAGAAGGAAAAATTTATTTTTACGAAAAGAAAAGTAGCATTGTTACTATTAAATCACAATTACTCTAAAAAGGATCGCAGTACTTATTCGGTTATTTATCGTCATGTATAATTCAGTCGGGAAATTAACGCTCAGGAATATAAATATACGAAACTTGGTTTTTCCATTAATTCAAGAACTTCATCTTAACAGAAATTGATTTACGATTAAAATATTAATCTCAATTTTTATACAGATATAACTTTTTTTTTAAAGGAAATTCATTAACTCATTTAAGAAAATCCATGGAAGTGTCTCCCCCTCCGATTTTGATGAGCTTTGAATATTAATTGTTTTCTAACAAGACAAAATTAAGGGACATGTATGTCTTTATAAGGATCCATCACATTTTTAGGGAATACAAGGTTTCTTTGAACAAAATAAGGGTTTTTCTCGAATATCGTTGAAACAGTAAGAGAAAAAAATATTCTAAATACAAGTTTCTTTGATAGATATTTGAAGATATTTTGATAATATTATCATATACCGTATGTGTTCTTCATAAATTAATTGAATTTGGAAAAGATCTTTCACATGTTTTCCTGTTGAGTATTTGTTTGTTCAGAAATATGCTGCGAAAAAGTGCAATTGCAGCGTTTTACGATAAATAAATCTCGGAAAGAGTTATTTGTATGTATATTATTCATAAGCACGTTATTACGAAATGATACAACTAATATAGTTGATCGAATTAACGAAATTTTATTTAGCATCAATTGAAGCCAGAAAAAAGATTGTGAGAACCACAAAAAATCTCCATCAATGCACCTGAATGCGTTCCACTGAAAATACCGTGTTCATAATAAAGCTGTATTTAGTGTAACACGACGATAATCCAAGCTTCTTTTCACTTTTTTTCATCTGAAGATTATGCGTTATTGCTGAATACGTAATAGTGATGATGTGCACATTGAAAGAATATGTAACGTTGAACTTATCCTATTTTATATAAGTACTATACTATCATGTACGTTCGAAATCGCGTTGGAAAAATAATGATAGATCGAATGTTATGAGTGTTTCATTCTATTATGTGCGATAAATACAATTTATGAAATTACGATAATATTAAATACAAAATTGGAATATTATTTTGTGATTAATGTTATGATCAAAAGAAAAAATTCGAATTAGCAATATAAGAGATACTTTACTTTTATTGTCAATAATAATCTCAAATAATAATTTATAGCTCGTATATTTCACCAAAAAAAATAGATAGACCAAAAAAATTTCCTCTCCTTCATTGCGTGAAAAGAACGAATCTTTCGCATTTAATTTTATGCAAAAATTACGGGCGAAAAATATGGGATGAAAATAGAAAATTTTCGTTCATAGAAACAATCTTGATGTTTTATTTGCTGTTTTACTGTTAGAAGATCGGCTGTGATGAAACCGTAAAAGATATTTCAACGGAAGAAAAAAAATTTCTTACTTTATTTAATTAGAAATAAGATGGATGTTCATTTACTAGCGAATTAAGTAAATTAAATTTTCGCACTTTTGACACTTAACAATGTAAAAAAATTTCGGCGTTACTTTAATGAATAGATGATGTCGAATTTTTCTCATTACGAAGAAAAAAATGTCAACTG
>NW_017259229.1:921718-925071 GCF_001594045.1 Atta colombica | reverse complement strand
AAAATAAAAAGAAAGATATAGAGAGAGAGAGAGAGAGAGAGAGAGAGAGAGAGAGAGAGAGAGAGAGAGAGAGGGATTTTTATATATTAATTATATCGAAAAATGGTAAAATAACTCCTTAAGAAAATTTCAGATATTAAAATAGTTACTTTACGAGGCAGTTATTGCATTATTGTTGAAAAGTTAAGAGTACTTTTTGTAGCATTAACATCAGTTCTTGAACGTCATACATAATCGTTTTGATAGTCCAACATAATTATTTTCAAATCTGTATTTATATTTTTATTTTTAAATCTGTATTTGCTTAAGTTTTATACACTTCAGTCAAATTATTCTTTCTATTCAAATAACTCGTGAACAACTTTACAATAATACTTTGTTATTTCTAAGTTCTAGTTGGTTAAAAATCCGACAGTGTTTCTTTCATTTTTTATGTTGCCTTCTCCGTTTCAGAACTCCTTTATGTCTACGTAATCTTCTGCGCTTTAACTTCGACTTTCATTCTTGTTGCGCCTCAGATATCCTTTATCATGATCATTCTTTTCTCTGCATCGCTTTGCTAAATTCAGAGCCGTTTTTTCTTACATTGCCAAGTATTTTAGTATGCTGCCTTTTTTCATCTGCTCCTTCTTATCTTTCTTTCACAATGCGGCTGCCAATTATCATCAAATCATTGTTAATTATTAAATCTTTGTAATCTTAGTTACAAATATTGTATTGTCTCATTTTATTTGTTTTAATACTTAATACATTTAAGTTCTGTGTTATCTATTATTCTGTCATATTTTGTCAGTCAATCTAAAATTTGAAGACTTGAATAGTTCTGGAGACTTAACAGCAACGTTACTAGTGCTTCACCATTCATGTATTTATTCATTTCTGTGTAATTCATGTATTTATTCATTCAAATGTAATTCTTTGAATACACAAAATTAAATTGAATGTTTTATTAACATTTAATAAAGAGAAAGAGAAAGAGAAAGATTTCAATCAGAGAGGGAGAGAGAGAGAGAGAGAGAGAGAGAGAGAGAGAGAGAGAGAGTTAATTTAAGTAATTAACTGTAAAAAATTTAAATTTGATTTCACATTACAGTTTTTCCATTTATCTTCATTTTTTTACTTATCAGAATTCATCCGCTTTGTATTATTAATCTTATAAATGTTATGTGAGGTCGTTTGCAGCGAAATTTACTATTAGTCCATCATATATACGTAAAATCCTTTATTATGATAACTGGGCACTGTTATCAGAGCTAGGCTCTTAACGATGATAGCGATCATTAAGCCACGGAAACTGCGCTCATGCTCCATTCTGTGCACGTTTACCATAACGTGCAGCTGTGTATTCGCATATGGATGTGTTGATTTTGCGGCCTTAAGTACTCCAGATCTTTCGGACAAACTTTGTATTGCAAACAAGATTTCAAGAGGAGGAAAAAGAAATTACATGATAAAATTACCGTGTCTTCGACGAGAACGGAATGTTACTCGATATTCGTAGCTACGATCAGAAAGTCGATGAAAGTGGCAGATGCATGCTACACGTGTCTTCGCGAAATATATGTATTAGTGCGACAAAGATACGTCCCCTTTTCCTCGCTAAGGAATCACCTCGAAGAAAACGCGACGGAAACTCATGCAGTCAGTAACTTGCGATATTGAATGTTCCGTTCTGTCTTGTGATATTGGATTAAATTCGTGACTTCTGCGTGCTATCTAATATTGTTGCGAATAATTCAAAGTTTCTTATATAGTATATTCAACTGACAAAGAATTAAAATGATACTGTTATCTGTTTGAAATTTAATTTATGAAATGCTATAAATCTTTTCAGCCGTTTATAACTTGAAGTTATCGATGCCTCGATACATACTTTTTGCTATGTTTTTTATCCAATAATTCATCTCTGAAATGAATTTCAATATTACAAGAGATCTTGTTTTTAAATACTGTCATATTCAGATAATTTATTTCAGACAATTGCAATTTCAGTTGTAATTATGTATATGTCATTCATCTTGTTGTTGGTTCCTAACTAAAAATATTTTGACAAGTATTTAGATAATTTTGCTTGAGTAACTCTATTTAATTTTATTACTTTAGAAAGATTATTTCGCGTTTTATTGTTTTCATTGCAGCAGTTTTAATACAATCATAGTTATAACATCGCAACGAGAATTAAAATTCAATTACATTTTATTGATGAAACATACATAATCTCTTTATCATGTAAGAACATTATTTTATCTATTGTTTCGTTCGATTTTTATTAGACGGTCAATTCATTATGGAATGCAGAGAGATACTCGAGAGAGATTTACTATCTCCGTTTCTGGTAGCTTTAATGTATTTAAGCAATGTGTATGAGTCTGTTGAATTTGTCAATTTCAACTAAAACACTCTCTAAAATAAATTTTCGTAATTTTAATTTTGTAGATTTAACAATTTTATATGTTTCTATAGAAAGAACTCAGTTTTGATTAATTAAACGAATTGGACGAATTAAATTGTTTAAAATAAAATTTTTTATAAATTTGAAGCAGAACTTTTAGAATTAAAAAAAATATCAAAGAAAAATATTATTTGTTACAATTCTTCAATTTTTGTTAATACTATTGGTTAACACATAAATTAAATTGTGCTGAGATCGAAATTAATTAATTAAATAAACTTTTGTTATTTTCATCTCAAAAGTTAATTTGTCTAAAGCCTTCCATTTTTTGCACAGTTATGATTAAAAAGTTATTGACGCTTTAACTTATTTTCCGGAAAGATTAGAAATTATAAAAATACAATATTCTGTGTGTCTATTAAATTCATAAATTTAGAAAATTTAAAATATATAAATTTCAAATAAATAAATATCTTTCTTATACAATTTTAAAAGAATTATACATTTAAAAAGAATATTTTAATAGCACTTGAATATTTTGTTTTTTAAACTAATATAATTTTTATTTTTTTCGGAAATTACAATTTTTAAATTACTGTATATTATTTAAATTTAAATAATGATTACAGAAAACATATAAAACATATAAAATACAGAATGTATATTCTTCAATATGTATATTCTTAACTGCGATGTAAATAACAAAGTTCTCAAAAGAACACAAATATTGATTTTTGTTTCCTATTTTTTAGTAAAAAGCGAGTTTTTTATTTCTGCAAAACACATGTACACGTGTTTGTTAAATTAAAATATAATTTTCTTTACTATAATCAAACAATTAATATTTGTCGAAGAGAAATCGAAAAATATGGGTTTATTAAACATGAGCAATCAACTCTAAATATACTCATCGTTATTACTAACGTATTCATTTTTTTATTTGGCTGTGCGTTTGCATGAA
>NW_017259229.1:912726-921618 GCF_001594045.1 Atta colombica | reverse complement strand
ATTATATACATATATATAATTATCTCTATAATATATTATAGAGATAAGACAGAGAGAAAATACTTAAATAAGAAGAAATTTCATATAATATGATTTCACGAAAATCTCGCAATAATTGTTCAATATAAATTACATTCAATGTAAATTATACAATACGAATTATTTTAACTTCTTTTTATAAATTCTGGTACAAAGCGGCGATGTGAAAAACAAAGAATAAAATTTTTCCCAAAAATCAGAAAGCGTAAGATAAGCGTAGTAAATTAGGTTGGACGCACTTGTGCGTCTATATTAAAGTAAAGTATATTAAAGCTTTATACATATAAAGATGTATATTTAATATAAATAGAGAACGAATTAAAGCTCGAAATCCTCAACACACTTTATTGTACTATTGTAATATATATTTTGTATTAGATAATAAAAATATTTGTGTTTTATTTTTACACTTACAATCAAATTAAGATTGTTGTCTATTTATTGCAACCATCTTGGATTGTAATTTCAGAAGTGACATAAATAATTAAAAAATTCTTGGAAATTATATTAAAATGTATTTTTTAATACAACAATGTTTGCAATCCATAAAAAACAGATTTATAAAATACATAAAAACTTTCGTGTTCCGGTAACCAATGAATATATTCAAAGTAGAATTATTCTAACAAAAAAAACACAAAATGCGTTGTATAACAGCTGTCAAATTGAAATAAATATGACTTTATTTTATTCCGAAATAAAAAGACAGTTTTCGATATATTTTACAAGTTTTCTCTGTCAAAGGCAAATATCATTTTATTAAAAAATATTTTTATTTTAATATGTTTTGCAAAAAAATTTTTATTAATTATTTTTTCATCTATGACGTCATTAATCTGATGAGAGGTTAGGAATCTTAAACAGCATACAACAGCTTTAATGTGCAGCTTAATGCTCTTAATACATCCAATTCACTAGAAGAGATATCGGTGCGGCGCATGGAAAATAAATACGTGATCAAGAGTAGATTGCGTTATTCTTGAGCTTAAGTTGATAATCTGCATTATAAACAGATTAGTTTCACTTCATATCCACCGACGCATGTCTCTCTAAGTCGCGATATTTTATCACTATTAGAGCGGCGATGTTTTTCACACGAGTTTTGCCTAGCTTGACATGTTTCATACATCGTTAGTCTTCTACATCAGAGCTGTGTAGGTTGACAATGACCCACCCGCTGTTGGTGACACTAGTATTAACTTTTTTTTTCTTTGTACTGAAGACTTTTGTTCCATAACTAAGCCCGTATTCTATGTGTCGCACTACGTTTCACCCAATTAACGCGACTTTATCGCGCTGAGTTCGACGTACTTCTCGATAAATCTGTGTGAATATTTTTGAAAGGTCAACCGTACTCTCGATTTCTCTTAAAATATTATTCTGTTTGATTTCAGAAAAAATAAGGAAAATTATATTTTAAGTTAAAAACACATATATATGTATTTTGCAAAAATAAAACTAGCTTATTTACTAAAAACAGAAAATAAAGAATCACATACATGTACTTTTAAAAAGTTTGTTGTTTACATCGTATCGAGAGTATTTCCTGCATTTAATATTTTTTTTCTAACTATTACGTGCTCTTTCATGCACTCGTATTAATTTATATGTTTTAAACGTTGCCGTTAAAAAATAATGTATAACATTTCTGACAAAATTTATATTTTTCGTATGAATTTCATTTATTTATAGCTAATACAAAATTATTAAAGATACTTATCAGCATAATAAGATTAAATTGCTTGTCTATTTAACTTGATATAAATTCTCGGACTTTAGAACTATGGTTTAAGACAAATAATACTCGGTGCGCAAATTACTTAAACTAAAATATTTTTGCATAAAAATATTATTAGGTATCAAAACTATTTAACTGAAACTTCTTCGAAGTCTTCTTCGCTTATAATTATTTGTGTGAAAAAATTATGTATGCCTCTTTACATTAAAATGATTATTTTTTTCAATTTGGTCTCAACTCTTTTCAATTTCAAGTAAATAAGCGTAATACTCTAATCATTTTATACACTCTCTTTGCGCATTATTGTTCTCCAATATCGTATTAGCTTTCTTACGATCGACTTGTAGAAATCCAACTATTTGAAAATATATATAATATATATTGAGTTTACTTTCTTCTTCTTTATTGCTATGAAGAAAAAAATAGTATTGTTGTTATGAAGATGTTGCTCCCTTGATCGAATGTATATTGGCATGTGTCAAAAGTGGAGAAATAAATCTTATTCGATTTATGGCCGAATCATTTTCTATAGATAGTATTCTTGTTCCTTTTTATATAGATAAAGGTATCTGTATATCTATCTCACTAAATTTTACGAAGTTTCTTACACAGAATTAGGATTATCTGGAGTTATTACACAAATTGGATGTTGGTTGTTTTAAAACTTTGCCACGTACTCGATTGCTTTGAGCATTGTGTCGTTTTAAAATGAATCACCAAACTTTAACATCGACTGATGTCTTTTCTAGCACGATTTTTCTCACCTTGTGGATCTGTAGTATTAAAAGATTGGATAAGTGTTTTATCTTGAAACGTGGAAGTAATACTTAATATTTCTGTTTTTTAGAAAATATTTCTTTAAATGTTTAATTTAAATATATAAAAAAATATTAATTAGATAAAATTTATCAAAATAATTACAACAGCCATGTTTGTAGAAAAATATATTGTTCACTGAGGTTTTATGTGACAGAATTATGCAATTTTGCAAAACGAAAAAATATGTGCTCTATTTATTAAGAACATTTATGCGATAAATGAATTAGAAAATTATCTTCTTTTTTATTAATTTTATTCTGTATTTTCCAAACAAGTAATATAAAGAAAAAAATTTTCATTTTTTAAACATTAACTAAGAATTAACATTTATAAAAAATAAATGTATATTATTATTATATATTAAATATGTATATTATTCAAATCATTCTTTAAATTGTTTAATTTCTTAATTAAATTGTTTATATCTCGTACAAAGTAAACATGAATCAAATGAGTTAATATTTTTGCGAAGAAATATTCTATAGTTGATAAAACATTCGCTCGAAAATAAAATATCAGCAATCTTACTCTCTAGATATTTAATCCTCTGAAGGCCCGCAAAAGACGAATTAAGTCTTTAGAAACATAGCCCATCAAAATCCTGCAGAGACTGATTCATCTTGTTTCCATTCATATACCTATGTTCCGTGTAATATCCGACAAACAAGCTACCCACACGACTACCTACACTACCTGCACGAATAATGAATACGTCATAAAAACTTGATATCACATCTCCCATGCAAAGTTAGGTGAATTAAACGTGTGAGAGGGGGGGGGGAGAGGAGGAAGGAGAATAAGCAATTTTATAGATATCAGTATATAGGAATTGGTCATAATACGAAATTAAAAGGATAAATATATGTATAATTATTATTTTATTACGATAATGAATTGATTTTGAAGCAAGTGCACTATATTGAGAAAAAATTACTTCACTAATGCAGCGCTAATAATATTTGCATAGCTGATATACATAGTTATTATATAATTTTCTATAATATCAATTCATTGATATTCTAGCGTTCCACTTGATCAAGTTCAGTTCATGTAACCGATAGAACTAGCTTAATTATGCAATTCAAGTAATGTAATCTCTAAACGAATTCGCAGATAATTAATTGGTGATTATGTGACATCAAATCACCGCAACATGCTTCGAATGGATGTCGGGTTAATACCAAATTTAATTTATTATCGAGATAGATCGGAGTGTAAGCACTTTTCGATTTGAATAATTTTGTGCGTAGTATCTTGACATACAAGTAAATTTGACATTATATATCTTTTTTAGTAATAACCTTTGTATATCTACACTAATAAATATATCTACACTAATAAATATTAAGAGAAACAGTAGCAACCTAGTCTCCTAAATTAAACAACATTTTATTATTTTTAACTTTTATGTGTGTCGAAATCTAAATTCAATCCATTTCTGTGGATACTTTTTAAAGTGAAGAATGTCCATATTAATGTATGCACTTGATAAATAATTAACTAAATTTAAGTCAAATTTAATACATTTTTGTTAGTTAAATTATTTATCTCTATTGTTCTAAGTTAAATTAATGATATATTAAGTAACAACAATGCCGATTTATAAAATGATTAAAAATAATTCAATTGGATATAATTTGACATTATGAATTTAACAAGATATGTAAATATATTATTAATTCATTAAGCAAACACATCAAAAAAGCAAATTGGAAATAATTAATTTCATATTTGAAGATGCATTTACTTTATATAAATATACGTGTAATTTAATTAAATTTAAGTACTTTAATTTCAGTATTTACTTATTTTTGATTAATTTTATCTTAAAGTTATTCATGATCATAACTTTTGAAGCTTCTCTAAAGAAATTTTGCCTTTATAACTATTTGATTTTCGGAGAATACAGATTATACAGATTTAACTACAGATGCGTGAAGTACATGCTACAGTAAAAATTTCTGCATTTATCTTATATCTCTATGTGTGTCGACTATTATAAAATGCTTTCGTGAAGGTTTCATTGGTGATTCATTTTTTTACTTTTTTACTGTTTATTCATGATAATAACTAAATGCAAAATAATAAGTAAGAAGACGAATTGTTGCTTTTATCTTATCTTAAAAAAATAATTTCATTCTACAGATATAGTTTGTAGATGTTTTCAATTATTCTGTAATATCAAGTAAGAGTTCGAAGTGTATTGTTTTCTAAAGAAGTTCTAAAGAAGATATTACCGTCTTAGTTATATACACACAATTTAGAACTTTCAGACTTTAACTGAATTTTCTTAAATCTCGAGTTGACACTCGTAGAAAAAAAAATTATGAGGTTCTCATTATAATAATTTTGAATTCCGGTTGGTTTGGCAGAAGCTGTAAAACATCCGCCAGAAGTCCCGTGTGTATTCTTTTTATATTTTCTGTCCTCTCGCGGAATTGAGTCGTTAACTTTGTCCATAACTTTTTACCATGAGCAAAGACAGATTTTTAAGAGAAATGGAAAAGAAGTGAAGCAGAGAAATCGATTCAAATGGTTAAAGAAAATCGAGTCCTTTCTATGAAGTCGCATAGCAAGTAAGTTTAATTAATCTAACAAATGCAATGTGCTTCGATAACAATACTTCATTAATTGTTGATTTTTTTCCGTAAACGCGACGTATTCATTGACTATAGTACAGTAAATTTATTTCTCCGTGTATGCGAAAAAGCTGTTTCGCCATATTAAGCATTATCATTTTATAGCCGACATATAAAGATTTTAGATCATATCGTAATTAAAGGTACACGTGCTTTATCCGGATATCACGAATTTCAAATAGTAGATTAATCATCATTTGATAGTTTTGTAAGCTAAATCGAGTATTTGAAGACAATTAGTTCTAGAAAAATATTTTTAGAATTCATTGATTTTACTTTATTACGAGTATCATGTAATAAAATCTGGAAAAAAGAGATATTTGAATTAATTGACATGTTATAGATACATTAATTAAATGGAAATGTTATAATTATGATAAAAGCTAACTGTGTTTCTTTAACCATGATTAAAGAAACGATCAATTGATAACTTTTTTAATTATTTTTCGAACACCAAAATAAGCAAATATTTATTAAGTAAACAAATATCAATATCATTGATTGGCATCATTTTATTAACATTCCAAATATCTGTATTATTCCTGATCAATATAGCTATAAACCTGATTTCGTAACTACAGGCTACAAAATGGAGAATTTATGGCATGATAAATCTTCACTGGTTATAAATTACGCCAATCGTGATCTTGATCTTAGGTATTTGCATTAAGATTCAATATTAAATAGAAAATCATATCATAAATATTTGTATGAAAAATAAGTACAGAAAATTTTGTCAATTCAATTAATTATCCCTTTTAATTCAAAGTTTTATTTTGCGTAATAAATAACAAATAATTTCATTTTATTTTTTACAATAAAATAATAGATATTAATGTATCCATCACATCGATAAATAATAAGTTTAATATTTTAGAGGTAAAATACTTTTAAAATAGGTAGTAAGATAATTACGTTTCTATTTTTTTACAACGAATACACACTTGTCTTTATAAATACTCACTTGTATTAATGCAGATATTCATAATATCATAAATCAGACATTTGTGTAGCAGACATACATCGAAACGAACGCAAATCAATTGTAACCAATTTACATACTGAAGAGACTCGGTGTATATCTACTTTCAAGATTTCTCGATCACGAGTGATGCAGATAGAGGACGTGCCGTTGCATGGATGAAACTCCATATGACTACTGCAAAAATGATTGGAGTGGTGCACACGGAATTAATTGCGCGCTTCGCCAAGATAATCAACGTAGGTGTCTCGCTCTTTTGAATTCTAATTGTTTCACTAAAACGCCGTAATTAAATTCATCTGGCGGAAAACTGGTGTAAGCGAAGTCGAAAAAGCGAAACGAAAGAAGTTGACGCGATAAAAGTTATATTAGCTATAATAATTAATTCTAAACTCGAATAATTCGGCAATAAAGTAAGGAATATTTGTGCAATCGAAGCTAAAAAAAATGAAACACATAAATGAAATGCACTCTGCAGCGTATTCAATTTAATAACTTATATCGTGTATGAACGTTTTAACATATTTGCATATGATATTCCAGTATTCCAGAGATTAATAAAATATTTTCTCATTGAGAGATTAAAGTCGGAATAGTAATTTGTACTATTAGATATAATAGTAATCTTTGAATTAAATAACTTTTTATTATTTTTAACTTCCATATGTATCAAAATGTAAATCCATTTTTGTAATTATAGTTTCAAAATAAATAATGTCTATATTAACGTATGCACTTAGTAATAATTAGAGTAATAATTAAATTAGTAAAACTAAATTTCAGTCAAATTTAACACTTTTTAAAATTAAATTGTTCAACTTCACTGTTAAATTAATGTATAGAATATTGAATGAAGGCAGTGATAACATATAGAAATAATTAAAAATAACTCATAAATTAGATATCATTTTTTACATATAAATATTATAAATTTAACACAGTAATGATCTCAGAAATAATTTTCAATTCCTGTACCTAAACTAAAGTTTTTTTGGGACGTTTTTTTTAAAGTATTAACATTTTATTCTAAATTAAACATAATTGTAGAAAAATATTAAAAAAAAAACAGAAAAGAAATATTAAAAAACTTATTCTACAGAATAATAAGTAATAATTATTTTTTATAAAGTGACAGTTGAATCTGACTTCTCTTAATAAATTTCTGTTATTTAGTTGTAAATAATGTTACTTCTTTCTGTTACTAAAGTACTCAATTTACATTTCAGTTGGTATAATACTTTTTCACGACCAAGATACTTTTCTTTATAAATAGCATTTAATTTTTCTGACGAGTAAATGCTTAGGTCTTCGGCGAATCCATTTTATCCTACAGGATCTTTAGATTCTTGAGTATTTACTTTTTACGTACATATATTCTTAGGTGGTAGAAAATCCTCTAAATCCTTGAATGCACTTGGATGTTTATATTCGTGAATCTTTTTCTGAGATAAAAATACTTTTATAAGATACCATAACATGTAAATTATTATAAAATGAATATTATATATCATATTAAATAACTATTAAATACATTAAATACTATTCATTTATACAACTACAAATTGATCTTATACAATATTATTAATGTTGGAGTAAGAATCAATATTCCTATATATATATAAGTATCGCTAATCATGTTACGTATTAAGTAAATCTATTCATTAAACTTATATTCAAGTTTAATAGAATAAGTAATTAATAATAGCCATGCGATTACTAGCCATTATCGACGAAACACTAATTGTCAATGTAAAAGTTTGATAATGAAATCAATTTTAATTTAATATCTCTATTGTTGAGCGTTATAAAATGATGTGAAATAATTTCTTCTTTTGATAATTCAATGATGTGCAAGACTGGAGGTCTCTACACATATCTCTCTCGAAAAATAAATTATTACGATATTCCCATTCGCGTGGAAAAAAATAATAGCGATCATATTACGTTTGACGTTTTAATAGATCTGTTCGACTTGAAATGTCAAAGAATTATCTAACAGTAGGACAATTCAATAAACTCTGCTATGATTACGACATGATCACAATGTCATTACTTGATGTGACATAAAAAAATTCTGTGACATAAAAAAATTTTATGTATTTTTATAAAAAATTTTTATAAAAAATTTTTATAAAAAAATGTATTTTTATACGTTATATGAAATTGAGTCAAACGTACATTTGATATCTAGATAATAAAATCATATATAAAAAAAAAATATAATAAATGAAAAATTTTACAAACAAATATATTCTAGAATCTAGAACAAAGATTTAACACGAACAAATTACAAAATTTATTATGTTGTAACTTGAATTAAAAATTTTTATTACTATTTTTTTTTTATTTAAGTGTAAATGAGAGTCAAAAGAAATAATATATAGTTTTATTTTCGTTTTTCTAATATTAAATCTAAAGAGATTGAAATCATAGACTGTTATAAGACTTATATAAAACTCTTATTATAATATTAAAATCACAGATTTTTATAGAAATTTGTGATTAAAACAAAAATCGTGTTTTGAATTTTTCAACTCTTTTCTTTGTTTCTATGTAAAAACATAAATTAAAATTATGATTTTAAGCAAAAATTGAAATAATAATTAAAAATAGATATTTATACCTTAAAATTACATACAAAAGAATTTGTAAATACAAAATATTTGAGATTATTA
>NW_017259229.1:909980-912094 GCF_001594045.1 Atta colombica | reverse complement strand
TTATTTTATATTTTATTATAATTTTATTAATAAATGAGAGAGATTTACATAAAATTCTTCAAAATACAATGTTGTCTCATAACCATATTTTCAAAATTTTAAGAGAAAATTCTATCTATATATATTAATTAAAATGCAGATAAATCGTAATGACCGTGGAAGAATAGATATAACGCTAATTATTTTGATATTGGAAAATTAAAGTGAGCTATATGTGATCATCTTAAACACTGCCTATCTGAATCTCCGAATTATATATCTTAATCTTCCATAGAATGTACGAATAACATTAGAAATTTTAGGATCTGATCCTATTCTGAAAATTTTGATTCTTATAGCTCATAAATTTTATATAAAAATATTTCCGTTTATTATGACTTTTTTTGAGTTTCATTATAAATGATATATGCAGTTATATAATATATGTAATGATATATGTAATTCCATGAAATAGATTCCGGGACTTTTATGAATAGTTATGAATCGGCTTTTATATGTATTCGTTAATTAAAATATTCAGTTTTGAATTCCAGGAATTATTAATCTCGTATATGTGATTACTATTATTTTTAATTATTTAATTTATCCATAGGTTTTTATACTATTCATTTTAATAATATTTAATTATATAATTTATATAAATATTGTTGTTTTGAGGGATGACTCAAATTGCAAAAAATAATAGAATTTTCCATGTTCATTTTTATTGTGTAAGTACAGAAAAAATTAAAAGAAATCACTTGTTAACTTTTATTTCTTTTTTATAGTTATTTTATTTATAATTATTTATGACAAAGTATGTGCAATTGATTATAAAGATTTACGTGCAATATAAATATATATTGTGCAATAAAAATATTTGCGAAACTCTTTATAAATTTTAATTCATATAAGTTTTAACAAATTATAAAGAAAACTTTGATATAAAAAATATATTTGATATAGATATTGCACTATATTTGATATAGATATAGATTTGATATTATGATATTGCGCGGTGTAGTATCGAAACTAGAAATATCTGTTTCTAAAATATCTATAAAATAATATTGCTTTTGATAAATAAATATATTTAATATTTTTAATTTCATTCTCAGAAATACACGAAGTTAAAAAGGACGAAAAATCGTCTTTGTAGAATATTTATTTATAAATTGTACTTTTTATTACCTGTAGCTCGGAATAAAAGTTCGTAACATTACTTCATTTGTATCATGTTTTTAAAAAAATTGGCCAATTCGATACGGCAAAGTTTCAGCTTTAAGAATTTATTTGTCGAATTGCGGTGCGATGATTTTAATGGAGTTATAAGCCAACAAAGTTAAAATGATCCTTTTATTTAATCCATGATCAGTAACAAAAAATCTTAGGAATATTTTTAAGAAATAATTTTGTAATGAAAATTTTAAGTTTTCATTACAAAATCGTAAATTTTTATAAATTTTTTTTAATACGTGACAAGTCCACAAAATTTCTCATTTTGTCTAGTTCATAGGTTTTTATAAGTACAAATAATCAAACTTATAGAAACAAAAAGAACATGATGATTTTTTTGAAAATAGAAATTTTAAACTTTGAAATCCTTTTTTAAATTATATTGCGTTTATTTTTAACGAAGTTATAATTGCTTAAAATTTAAAGTTCGTCGGAACATTATTTGTTTCGACGTTTTGTGTCATCTTTAGCCTTTTATCTTCTTATAACTTTTGTAACTTCCCCAACAAGGCGACATGAAATGACGTCTTAAAATAACGTCAATAAAACGTTATTAAAAACATCAATATGTTATTTTTTATTGGATTTTCACAACACATTTGTAATAATTTGTAATAATTTTTTTAAATATGTAACAAGTATATAGAAGTAAAACTAATATTCTCTATTCTGAAACTTGTAGTAAAGTTGAAGCTTTCACGTATGCGAATATTAAATGTTACTTTTAAGGCGTCTATTATCTCTCTTGTTTGGAGTCATAATTTAATATACAGTGATGCAATAGAAGTCTTAATACTAGTTAAATGTCACACGCTTTTGTTTAGAAATAATGTATAATAAAAGAGAAAACACGGATTGCGCGCGGACGCATTTAAGACTCTAATATATATATATATATA
>NW_017259229.1:890258-909737 GCF_001594045.1 Atta colombica | reverse complement strand
ATATATATATATATTTAAAAAATTAAAATATATGACGCAGTAAATTTTTACAAAAAGAATAATGCATGTCGAACACATAGTATATTACTCTCTAAAAAGATATATTTCGGATTAAAAGATTAGAAGTTCTCAATTTATTATTTTTTTGTAAAATAAACACAGTTTAAATACAGTTTAAGACAGAGAGACATAATGAAGTTTAGTATAAATATTGAATAATACATATGACAGATGTAAATACAGAAATCCTTGTATTATACGAGGAGGAAGAAGAACGAGCGAATTAATACCTCAAATAATAGGAGATATAGATGTGAAAATAAATCAAGTTGTAATTAATCTGACAATATTAATTCCAGTTATGAGTTTAGAAATCTGGCTCACCTCGTCGTGTCCTGGCTGACAAAATCGATTTGTGTACGTGCCATTACAGCGTTTTGCTTCGCGGTCTCCCCCGGTGATCCCTTATACTCGTTTTGAACAATGTACATTAGGATGCTCATGACGAAGGAATTTCGAGATCGCGTTAGATGCAGACGAGAGACGTGGCACGACACGACAATTTACCACCTTCGTTTTGCACGTTTTGCACCACCGTCCCACTAATTCGTCACCGATGCGCTTTGTCGCGGCGACGCACAGAATAATGATGGACGAAGTCGCCTTAATGAATTTCCTCCGCCGACAAATAGTACGGCAGGTGAAGTAAGGCGAGCACGCCACTCGCTAAGATTAAAATCTCCTCGTTTCTCTTCGACTATCTTATTAGTGTGTCGTGGCTCGTTGAGTGCATAGGAACATTGGCGCATGTTGCATTAACGCGCACTGCGGTAATGACCGATCTAATTGTCCGCTGCGTGCAAATTTATTCTCGCAATCACGCCGGTCGTTACTGTATTTGTTGTCGGACAACGATCTATATTGTATTACCATTACGACAAAATCTTTGCAGTATTTCCTTGATTACTTTATTTTGTTCTATTCTTCTTCTTCCTTACTTTGTAATCGCACGCAAGAAATGTCTTGATTCACTCAGTTTTCTTGTCGGCGACACACGGGAATGATTAACGACGTAAAATAAAATTATGTCTTACGTCCATTATTACGTTCCACACATTGTCCTTCGAACGTGATTATTTTCTTAAACGTAAGCATTCCTTAAGCGTTTCTTTTGCGCGCTTTGCATTTGATGTCGTCGGCAGTAACTGTAAATCCGTAACAGATCGTAGCACAACGATTCAGAAAAACAGAACTTAAGTAACGTCTTTCATCAAATTTATATTGTTTATAAATTCAATGATTTAGCACCTACGTTACATAACATTTTTTGTAACTTAAATCTTTTGGAATAAATACGACGACAATATTTCTTTATCACTTTCTTACTGAACTTCCACTTGTGTGATCGAAGAACACATTATTAATATTAAAATCAATATTAGATATATTTTTGCTTGAAGCTTTTATTACTCATGAATTATTGAATTTTGTTACGCATTAAATTGTTAAAACTTTTACTTTAATTTTTAATGATATAGAAAAAATTTATTGTAAGTTTTAATAAAAGCGGAATCATAAAATAGTGAACTGTAACTCTTCGAATAAATATTAGACGTAAAAATAATAATAATTATGCAAAAAAATCTCGTAATCTTCGTAAGTCCTTTATTTATCAATTAATTAAAATTATCTATGTGATAAGCATTGTAAATTAAAATACAAATGGTTTTCTCAATCTTGAAGGATTATTTTAATGATTTAATGATTGCATAATTTTTAAATTTCTCAATTAAAAAATGTAACAAGTGTGTAACAATTTATCGATTTATAATAATTATAAATATACATATCTCATTGATATGCTATAAATACTTATATATATTTATTTTTCGATGTAAAAGCGACAATATAGAATTATGATACGAGATTAATAATTTAAAAATAGCTGGAAAATGGAAGAATATTTTAGAGAGAATTAATGAATCATTTGTCTTGAATAAAAAATAATATCGAAACTTGCATATTAAACAAAAATTATTTAATCAAATAAAATAATTAATGAAATGGGTTTCAAATACAATTCTTAGGTTTTCGTATATTTAATTAGTATGTGATTTCATCAGTTTTATAATGAAATAATGTCGACAAATTAGCAATCCAGTGTGACAAACAACAAATATAATTTACATTTGATGATTTATTAAACCAGTCAAATTTTTTTATCTCAGAGAAGATTGATAGCTGAAATGATACTCGCAAAATAAAAAAATTCAAACTGTGAATATGTAACAAACTGACAAATGTCAAATGCAATTTATACCTCTGTTGCAAATCAAGCTGATATATTGTTTAGTGACCTCAAAGATTATCTTATTGACGGCATAAAATAATTTCAAACTTTGCGCTCATTGATCGAAATATCATTATGATTGAATCGAATAGAATCCCAGTTCCGAAAGGTCACAATGTTCTCTCGACAATAATGTGTGTTGTTATATTTTATTTGCGTACGGAATAGCGTCGCGACGATAAGTTTCGCTGTTTCGCGCGGCACTGAAGAGCGCCGGTAGCTCATTCATCGTCGGTACCCCCGTGAACGCGCGCCGACGACGTCGCGCAGGCGTTGCACCCTCGTCGTTGCTCGTCCTTCGGTCTCCGGAGGCATCGTGCGACGCATCACCCCCTCTGTGGAGAAGAGGACATCAGGACACCGAGAAAGAAATCGAGAACTCTCTCGCCGTGCGCATTTTCTACGGAGTGGCGCGAAACGACGCGATCGAGGTGGCAAGCTGTGATAATTTATCACCGCGATGTCCTTACGGGAAAAAGGCAAGCCAGAACGATATTCGGCCACGATTTATGGAATCCGAGCGGATAGAATTTCTTCGTTGCCAACAACTCCACGGAAAGCGTCATGTTTTGTTTCGCGAAAATGTAGATGATTGGAGTGGAGTAATAAGAACGGCGTGAAAAGTCGAGTATGGTGCTGATGTTCGAAACGAAGATAAAAACCGATACGAGGATCGAGTAATTTTTACACTTAATTTTTATACAGGAGAGAAAACTTGGCGCTCGTTGTCGCGGGATAAAGAATTCAGAACGCGCGATTGAGAGAAAAGTTTTTGACATTTTTATATATGATTGCATATAATAGACACAAACGCCAAAAATTTTTCTCTTATAACGTAAGTTTCTACATTGATAAAAAAATGCTGTTGATTCAATTAAAGTTTATATTACGGGCTGTTACTAATAGTAATTAATTCATGTATATTTTTATTGACATAAAGGTCTTGATTATTGAAATAATAATTTATGCCTTTATGTCAATAAAAATATATATGAATTAATTATTTATGTTAGTGACAGACCTGTAATATAGACTTTAATTAAATCAACAACATTTTAGCTAATCACACTCTTTGCTTGCTTATCTCCATAAAGTTATAGAGAATTAGATTGAATGCACATTAAAGCCGTCGTACACAAATTGACGTAAAAATCTGTTTAATTTAAATATAAAAACAGATTAAATCATAAAATTCTCAGCACACTTTACTGTAAAATTTATATTTTATAATTCGAAATATTTGCATTTTATTTTTAAACTGATTAAACTAATGTACAATGGCTTTAGTGTGCATTGATACATCAAATTCATTATTAATCTAATAAAATCCGAAATTATTGTGAAACTATTGTAAATAGCACAGTTTTATATATACATATATATATATTAAGGATCTTTTCTTAAATGTCCATGGTGGACCTGTCCATTCCAAGAATGAATCTCCTCTTATTTTTTTATATATATATATATATATATACAGTAGATTCGCAATTACATTATGAATGAGTTAAATGTATTCTAGCGTAGATATTACATAACTAATAATCAAAATTCAGTAATTTCAGTAATTTCTGCTACGCGTAGCGTAGCAGAAAAGTCTTTCATAAATTTAGTAATATAACGAATCTCCCCTCCTGGACAGCAATGCGCTGCCATCCACAGTTAAAGCGGAAGGAGAAACAGAATTGCTCGTTCTCGAGAAGACTGCGATAAAACAAGTTTTTAACCGGCTCTTATACTTCATTCCAAGTTCCACTTTAACTCCAATGAATATTTGTGCAATTAAACAGCCGTTTAAACCGGTCATATCATATCAGTCACATCAATTAAGTATGTAGTTGAAGCTTTCCTTTTTACAAGAATGACTTGATTGGAATCGACTAGATCGCGATTCACGAGTGAGAATATTTATTCAAGAAAATTCGTGAACTCAAAGGAATCATGAATAATGTTTCAGTTATAATCTATTTTTGTTTTGAATGTCGTATAAAGTGCTCATTCGAATCAGAACATAATATGTGATTTTATTTTTATTCTCAAACTGATAACCAGACTTCGACTTGAATATCTTTATGTGTTGAAATATTGTGTGCCTCATTGTGAAATGGATTTAGAATGTGATAAGTATTTCAATGGCTTTCTGTGCAGCTGCATGGCCAGTCGTGATTATAATTATGCAATTCAGCAATGAATGATTTTTATCCAAAAAGGAATGACACTCGGTAATGATATAAGTTGTTTACATAACTGATTTAATATAACGATACACTATTAATTCGGAAAGCAATCCAGCCGAGCGCACTGAGTCAGCATGCATCTGTCAATGAAATTTCACATTTAATATTGAATATACGCTGTATATGTAGACTGAAGAACCGCTATTCAGCTATAAAACTTTGTTCCATTAAATGAGTACGTTTATCTTCTTTTAAATTGTACTTTGCATAATACAGAAAAAAAAGTTCTTTAATTAATCATCTTGAATATACATTTTTATACATTTTATGATACGTGAAGTACAGGTAAAAATTAAACGTTGTAAAATGATAATTTAATTAAAAATACCAAAGTAATCTGAATTGTACTTAAATCAGTAATTAGTAAACAATTTTTTAATTTATTGAATTGAAATCACATTCATTTTTTAAATTTATATACGTCGTATAATTTCTTTATTTCTTCTTACTTCGATCAGTCGATATAAATATTAATCGTTTACAATATTTAATTTAATTTCATATAATTAGTGTGTATATAACTATATATTATTTCATTAATTAATATATATAATTAATAATTTACATAATAAGTAGTACTTGTAGCAAATTGTAATCAGTAATTTTGGTGATTATTTAGAAGTCATTTTATTCATTTGTTTTAAATTTAAATGAACACATTTTATTGTTCGACACTGTTGTGTTCGCAAGAATAGTTAATACTTATCGGCATTAAAGGAGTCTAGAAGGAAAGAATTTGCTTATCATTCGTTTTTAGAACAAAACACATAACTGTAAAATTGTTGCAATAATAATGTCATTTTTTTGCATAACCTCAAGAAGATAGCTTATTGGATCAAAACGGGACAATTTACGGTGACACAAAAGTGAGTAAGCAAAGAGTTCGAGTTGTGTCAAACGAGATCGCAAACAGAACGGTTTATTTTCCTCCTTTCTTTTCCGCCTGCACTTTTCTCGTCAAAAGTGGATTGCATTGCTCTGTACGTACAGATTTGGAGAGCATTTCACCAACGAGTCACTAAGAATTCGTGTTGCTCTTGCTATTTTATTGTATCAAGATCTCAATTGAAGAACTAAGTGGATGAGTAAGTAATGCTATATATAGATGATAATTAAAATTGAATTCATAAAATATGATATTAATCCCCTGTAAATGAGGGATTTGAATTTTTTTCTGTATATTGTTTCAAGTTGCGTTTTAAGTTCCGTAGCACGTGTATGACATGTCATGTGCATGATATGTCATTTTATCTTTGTTTAACATTTTGCGAACAACAAGGATAAAATGATACCTGATGATAATGGAATGCAGTCTTATAACGAATTCAATGAACATTGGAACATTGATGCACATTAAAGCCGTCATACACAAATTGATGTGTACAAAAATATGTCGTACAAAAATATGTATTTAATGTAAACGTAAAAAAAACGGATTAATATATTTAACTTTTAATTATATTTTATATAATTTTATTTATAAAATATTATTTCATAAACAAATCTCTTTATTCATTAATAAATAATTACATTTTATTATTCTTAATTATCAAATAAATAAGTAAGTTAATATTAAATAAGTAAGTTAATATTACTTTTAGACTTATACTCTAAAAATAGAGAAAAATCTCTCTCCTATTTATATAATCTAATTTAATCCTTAATACAGTTTGTTGTGCTGTTAAATAAAGTTTGTACTTTATAATTCGCAATATTTACTTTTACACATTTTACTTTTACACAGATCAATGTGTAATAGCACTAACGTGTCCAACCGAATTTACTAAATTTTCCTTTATTATCGTTTATGCAATTGCTTTTTATATAATGTATTAGGTACCAATAAATTTCTTTTCTTTTTTTTAGTATTTTGAAATTTAACAAACTCATAAAAATTAATCAATTAGCAACTTAATTTTAAAAAAAATTAAAAATAAAGGATAGTTTATTTAAAAATAAAAATGTAATAAAATCAATAAAAATCTTAAACATAATATATAATAAAAAAATCTTGAGTTTATAATAATAAATAATATAAAGCATTTCAGTTTGGCCTGTATTTTATTTGTTTATAGAATAATACTACCAGAATTTATTGTAATGACTGTCGATTATGTAGTATGTAGTCTTTCAAGTGAGATTATTGCGATTGTTTAGAAATTATTAGGCTAAGAAGTTAATCAGTTTTATTTGTTATAAAAATGAATATGCAATTAATTTATTTAATATTCGTGAAATATTAATGTATTTCTTTAATAAATTATTATATATTAATCTCATGAAGAACATCCGCATAAAAACATTTTGAAAAAAGAAAAAGACTTTTGATCACACCTTATTTCAATTGGCATTACACGTAAGCGTGATAAAAATGCATGCATCGGAAAAAAAAATAAAGTTCAATCTGTTTTTAGTGACCAAATGATACAAGAAAGGTGAATGCAGCAAATATGCTGTGCGAAGATTACCGGTTCTTGACTGATTGCCGCGATACAAACCCACGTGGTTCTTGCAAGACGCATTGGCCGGCATCACGGTCGGTCTCCTTGCTATACCAAAAGGCATTGCTTATGGCGCTCTCGTTGGTTTAAATCCCGAGGTAAATATTAAGAAAAAGAGAGTGGCTGCCGCATTAATCGTGTATCGAGTCATCCCGCAGCACAGATAAATGTTTCTCTGTTATAAATTTCAGAGGGATAAAATGAAATTTTTTAGAGTAACTCTGACGGTAAAAGTAAATCAAGAAGTAACAACAAATATATCTGTATTCAGCACAACTCAAAAATACTTTCTGTTTAATTTAAACCAAAGTATTATTTAAAAGAACTTTAAAATAATATTAGAAATTCTTAACGTCTATATACTGATACATAAAATAAAAACACTAATTCAAAGTATAATGCTAAGTATAATATCTATTAATGTCGTTTAACATATTTAATTAATTATCTTAATGAAAAAAATGTTCATTTTTAAGAATATTTTATATTTTAAATTTATGAAGGTTTCTGAAAAATATCTTATTCTTTAGATTTCCAACATTTCATCAAAAATTATGAAATGAGAAATTTCACAATTTTTAGAATTCAAGTATATAAAAAAATTCTAGAAAAGATGTAGACTTTCTCGACATTTTCAAAAAGTGTTTCAATTCCAATAAAAAAATCTGATAAATTTTTTAGAAAGTTATAAAATTATATAGAAATTCTATAAAAAGTTTAGAAATATATAAAAATTTTATAAAATTAAATGAAGTATTTAAAAAAAATTTTCGCCAAGAGATTGATTAGGGATGGAAAGTGTTACTTTTACCATTACTTTTACCATTACTTTTACCATTACTTTTATCATTACTTTTTATATTATATCAATATTATATTTTATATTTTATATTTTATCAATAATAATGATATAATAACAATGATGTTGCCATTTTTTATGACGGTAACACTAACTAACTAAAAACTAAGATTATGGGAAAATTATTTTTGAAAGATAATATTACGAGTTATTTATTGAAAAAAATAATTTCATTATTCGTAATGCGTTGCCTCATTACTTTTATTTATTACTTTATCTCGTTACAAGTAATATCTTTTTTCAATAAATGTGACAAGTTAATTTTAAAAAATGACTTTTCCCCAATTTTAGCTTTTAGTTAATTATCGTTACCATTATAAAAAAAAAATTGTAACATTATTATAAGTCATTATTATAAAAATAAGAGTAACGCTATTATTTACCATTCCCGATATTGATATATAGGTATACAGAATATTTCATAACCATCGCATTTTTTTAGTGTATTCTAGAAATAAAGCAGATTAAAAAATCCTAACGAAAATATCGAAGTCACAATAGTTTTTGAATTATAACTGATCAAAGATAACCAATGATATCGCATAAAAGCAGTGCATTCAAGCTCGTAATTATATATCGCGCACATCGATCTGATACTGCATTTACAGTTATAATATTAAATTTCTTTATTGCGCAACTGATTAATAACAGCAATTATTATTATTAGAGTAATTAAATCTAACGTAAAAGTTTCATATTTGAGAAATAACATGAAAAATAATATCTATCTCTAGAATACGCTATAAAGATACTGTACGAATTGTAAGATTCTGTATGTGCACGATTTTTAATTAATTTAATTGATTTAAGTGATATCTTTTTAAAATAGTCGTACTTTATTTTTCTGTGTATAATTATGATACTCTATGTATTTTATAATATAACAGACTGTATGCGGCATTTATGGCATCATTTACATATATCATTTTTGGTACATGCAAAAGCGTTATTATTGGTCCAACAGTTATTATGATCATCATGATTTATCCTTTTGTCGAAAAATATGGTGCTGATATGATTATATTAATTACTTTTTTGAAAGGATGCATTATTGCACTTTTAGGAATTTTTCATTTAGGTATGTTTTTTTATTCATTTAAAAATAAAAAATAAATGTCGTTCCCTTCAAAACACTTAAAAGTAAAAATAAATATCGTTTCTTTCAAAACACAACTCAAAAATGCATGATTTTTTAAAATTATTAGTGTTATTATCATAAATAAACGTTATCGTATCAATGCAATTATTAAAAGTGAACTAACTACATCATAAAAAATCATCACAATTTTATAAAGATTGTGATTTTTTTTTTAAGTTGTAAAATAAAAATGACAATTAAGTTAAAAATATGTGTATTTTGCGGATATTATTTAATTAGTTTTCGATTATTTTTTTTCAAAGTTGAAAAACAGTTTTTTTCTTTTTCCGCAGAGAATCTTGATTTTTTTTAGTAGTCACTTTTAGTAAAGTGATGTGTTATGATATTTTAGAATTTAAATGCGATAATGGCAAAATATTGTTGCTACATTGTCCTTTTTATTCATTTTATTCATTTTATTCTTTGCTGGATTTTATATCGCTTCCTGTAATTATTGATTTTACTTCAGCCGCAGCGATCAACATAGCGTTTTCCCAATTTAAATCGCTCCTGGGCATTCGTCATACAGCCGAAAATTTTCTGGATTCTGTATGCTTAATTTATAAGTACCGTAATGAGTTCCGGTATCCTGATACATTGTTGGGAGTTGATACAATCATTACATTAATTTTGCTCAAGGTATAAATTCTATCAGCATCGAAAGTGCAAGTTCTTTTAAAATTAAAAATTTAATTTTCTCGTTCCATTTAAAAGAAAATGTTAAAAAAAGGAGAAAAATACAAAAAGAACACACATTTTTTTATTTACATCTTTTTAGAAAAAAATCAGCCCTTTTCTTCCTTTTACAAAAAAAAAGCGATAATTTTAATATAACAGAAGGGAATCTTATTTTTTTCTAATTATATAGAATATACCAGGATAGCGTACGGGAACAATTTTCCAAAAAATAGGATGGTTTCTTAGTCTGTTTCGCAATGCATTAGTTGTAATTATAGGCACTGTCATAGCGTATATTATCTACATCAACGATCTGGAGCCTTTTACATTAACGGGTGAGTAGATAAATCATTTGTCTAATATTAATTTTTTAAAATTATTACTGACTGACATTACCGGATTTATAAAATATGTTTAGGCAATCAAACGCGGCAATTAGTCATCAGATAATTATGATCAATTAAGTTTTATTTGATGTTTCTCTATAAATTTCAAATTTACGGAATTCAACGTAAAAGATTTATTATATTATCGGTATTATGCGTTGCGAAATAAATTTGCAATAATAAATTCTGTTGACGTTGATTAATCTAAATTTGCATCTTTAATATCTCCTTTAATATCTGGAAATGAGATCGACTTTCTACGTATATGTTTATTGACGTTAAAATTAGTCGAAATTTATTAACTTTTAAATTATTATTAACATTTATTTATTAGTTATAATAGCCATTCTTTGAAATAAAATTCATCAATGGCTGCAAATTCAACAGAAAAAGCAGTTTTGCAATTGTAAAATTCTTTAATGTGATTAGTTTGTCCTTAGTTCCTCATTGGATCTAAATTAATCATGTTCAAAAATTTTACAACAGTTGCAAAGCTGTTTTTTTCTACTAAACGCAGCCAATATTATACGATTGCAATAAAAAAAATTTTTTTATCTTGGAATTGCAAAATGAGATAAAAGCGCAGCACAGACTTTTGCATAACGTATAATGCATAAAAAATCAACCAATCAGAATTTTTTATCTCTACTTCTAGTGGCCTGATTGATTGATTCTCTTATGCGTTATGTAAAAGTATGTTCTAACTGCTATGGCTTATAATGGTTTGTTTTCGTTCCAAGATTTCGATATAATGTTAAAAAAAAAAAACAGTCTTGCTTTATATGGACAGAAATCATGAGAAAATATATTTTTCATAGCAGGCGTGAAAACGAATAATAGACAAAACGTTTCAGGCACAATAGGGCAGGGTTTGCCATCGATCGTATCTTCGCCGTTCTTCACCTTTCACAATCTAACATACAATTTTCTGGAAATGACTACTGCAATGAAAACGACGCTATTCACAATACCAGTCGTATCAACTATCCTGCACATTGCCGTTGCAAAAGCCTTCGGTAATTAAATTATTGCTGTATCAAATTACTAATATTACTTTCACACATTTTTGGAGAATAAAAGTTTTATAGCAAAAAAAATTTTTCGCGAAGTGCGTTTATTATACGATGCGTTTAACATGTCATGCTTTTACTGTAAAACGTGTAATTTTATTATTTCTTGCCGACGTAATAGCATTACTATTTTTTGTTCGTACGAAGTAGAATTTATACAAACAAATGAGCACAAAGGAAGTGAGGCTGTTCTGCATTTATGAAGCAAATAGTTTATTTATGTTTCTCTTAGTTCGTTTACTTATAGTAAATTCGCACTACATTGGATTAGTACATGTTATATAAAGACTGCTTTATATTATACCTAAAGTATCTAAATGCATAATATAATCAATTTTAGATCTGTTTATGTCGCTTCCTCTCTTTTCAATGTCTGATGTATATTTACCTCGTTTTAAATATAAATATTTTTTAGAATTTCAAGCAATATGAAAAATTCTTTTGACAATGAAATAATACGTGTATATTCTGTTAAATAATGCGACAATATCATTATTGAGTATTAATCGTTTAGAATATGTGCTTTCATATTTATAACTTTACTAATTTCATGTATAGCAGTTTTATATAATAAGCACTAATCTATGTAATACAAATGATTTAATTTGCTATTTGTCTAATTTTTTGACAATTTTGAATATTATTTTCGAGAATTATAAAAATCAAATTTATTTAAAGAGATAACAACAGGATTATTATTTTAGCAAAGGGTGAATCTTTGGACATCACGCAAGAGATAATTGCTCTAGGAGCCTGTAATATCTTCGAATCATTCATTTGTTCGATGCCAGTTACAGGATCTTTCGTACGAACAGCTATCAATCATGCAATCGGGCATTAAAACTCCGTTGGGAGGAATATTTACAGGTACATGAGTGATAAACAAAAGTTTTATCACTTTCAAATTCAACGTAATTTAAATAATCGATTCGATTACGTAAATATATCTAAGAATTTATTTGAAAGCTGCTACGTAATAATTAATAAAATAATTACACTTGATAAAAATTGATATTTTCCGACTATTTGATAATATTGAAAAATATTTTATAATTATTAAATTTATAAAATATTATTTAATACAAATTTTGGAATCTAAAAATCATAAGTATTGAATTTATAGTTTTATTATAAAATCACAATTAAACAAAAAATTCAAAAATTATTAAATATTTGGTCGTTGTCTTTCGGAAGATCGGAATGCAGAAATAGTTTAATTTTTTAATGAAGTGCGAAGACATTTCTTTTTTTCGAAATGATGCTTATTAAATTAATGTATCTTAAGTACAGTCTCTGCAAAAAGTGACTAGAATTGAAAATTTTTATTTTCCGCATAAAAATAAATATATCTCATATTTTATATATAAGAAACAATTAGTTATTCAATAAAGTCAATATTTATATTTAATAATAATTTTACAGTTTAAATAAAATTTTCTTGTTAAAGAAAAGCTTCGCCGACATGCCAACGTCAGCAAACAGTAGAACCAATGTAAAGTCGGGAGTCTTCCACTCTGTCTTCCACCAATAATGCGTTCTTAAAAACATATCTACTTCTTATTCAGATAATTTTTGATTTTCCATATTCTAAATCGTCTTTAATCTTTTTGTATTTTCAAATACAGATAAAAAATCTGTAATTTCTTCGTTTTGTCAAAAAAATGCGTATAATACATTTTTAATTATGACAATGTGAGCCTTTTCAGGCAGTGTGGTGTTATTCGTCGGTCTCTTAACTTCTACCTTTCGTTTCATATCGAAAGCGACATTGGCCGATCTCGTTATGTATTTCATGTACTACATGCTCGATTTCCCAACGTATAGGTTGCTGTGGCGTGTCAAAAGTAAGTTCCACAAATTTCTCCTCCTCTCTATCACTTTTTCTCTCTTTTTCTCTCACTTTGGCTGGTCCGATTCATCCATGCGTCTAACCAGAGTGGCGTCAATGGTCCACGCCGCACAAAAGGAGCTGGCGTCAGCGAGCGCCACCCACACTCAGGATGCATTCGCGGTGCATTTGTTCTCAAAAAGCCCGCGTGAAACAATAATGCTCGAGCGCACCCTTGGTGGCATTTATTGTTAAGACGGAGCAGTGCTATCCGTTCCCGTTAACTTTTGTCATCTCGGGCGCACGGGCGTCATCTCGAGCTCATCTGCAGCTTCTGGATAGAACTGGCGATATGCACCCATTTGCAAATGCTATCGACGTCATTCTGCGTGGGCAGAATCAATAAGTAATTTCGCATACAAATCGAATTAGAATATTAAAAGATTAAATTCGTTATTATCTAAGCAGAATACAAATCATCATGATGACATCAAATGGCTACAAAATGATTACTAAAAGTAATTTTTCAATTAGTAACGATTCGTTTTAACGCCATTTTAATCTTATCGTGATTTGTTGTGCGACTTGTTTTGCTCGAGCAATTAAAATGGAAACTTTATTACTATCAAATTTATTATTGTTAAAGAAGATGACAGAAAAACAATTAAAATAAATGTAGTAGGTCACGGTTGCCATCTTTCAACTACCATTGTCCTTCTAGAAATTTACAACCACAATAGAGATTGTAACTTGCTTATTATTGTTGAAAACCTTTTTATGATCCTCCTGCTGGAAATATCTTTTAACAAACTTAAAACAAGAAGATTAATGCCGCTGTTCTTATATGTTCACAATATATTTTCATAAAAAAAGTCATAAAAATTTAGAGCGATTAGTTGGAGATTTTTCTCGCCTATTGAAATGCCGGAGATTCGCTGACAGAAAAACCGAAAAATGGTAATAGTGAATGTTATTAAAAAATAGATACAAAAGTATAAATATATCATACAAAATTAATTTAATCTTATTTTAAGATTATAATATAAAGAAAAATTATAATAATAAAGACATCTGTAAAATTTTTTAGAGATCGAGTTCTTTGTAATGAAGCTGATATTGGTCAAAGGCATCTTTCTTGGCTTGGAGTACGGTATCTTAATTGGCATCGTCGCCAATCTTGTAGTATTATTATATTTCTCAGCGCATCCTTCTATTCAGACGAAAATTGAATAGGTAATAGATTAATTAATAGATCCTTCCATATTAAATAATTTAATATATACCGCTAATTTAACATTAAATTATCACCTTTTAACTCTCTCATTATTTACCGAATTTTTTAATTACTAAATAATAATCTTATAAAAATTTTATGTTATTATATATATGTGCTGAAACAAATGTTTTGCATATTTTATTCAGAGAGTAATATTTACATTCGGTTCGCAGTAATTTCAATGTTTAGAAATATAACAGCTGTTATTCTCTTGACTCAATCAATATGAAAGAGAAGAAATATATTCAACAGATATTATTGCGACGCACAAATGATGCTGTTCTCTGAAATCGCTGACGCTGTATTTCCATCTTAATCCAATTTAATCATGTCGTTATCGTTTAAATGTAATTAGAGATTATCATCTCTTGTCACATTAATCTGCCGCATTAAGTGAAATCAATATATCTCTCAATATTTCTGCTTTTTCTTTTTCCAGTAACAAATTTTTCTTTATTTTGTCATTAAAAAAATTTTATTATCAAGGTTTCTGCCTATTCACTATGAATATTTAGATTAATGATGCCAGAAACGAGAAAACACATTAATGAAAATTTTTTTAATAAAATGGAAATATTTGTGAACAAAACAATATTCGCATTTATAAACAAAATATAGTTATAAAATATATCAAAAACTTTCCTTTTAATTTGTAATAAAAAATTATATTTATAAAATATAATTTTTAAAAGATAAATTACAATATTATACTATAAGATGTTATTATATAAAACACTTTGCTACTTAGGTTCACAATATATGGTTACCTAAAGATTAAAGATTATCAACAAATTCATCAATGAAATTCATTCATGAATTTCTTGGTTACCTTTAATCTTTAAATAATCTATATATGTGAATCAGATCTTAGATTGTTTTGTTTTTTGATTAGGAAAATATAATTCTATCTCAAAAATATTTATATTTATAATTTACTTATTGTTTACTGGGATATAAGGAAAGTTTTCGGTATATTTTACAAATTTATTCTATTAATTACAAATGTTGTTTTATTTGAATAACAGATCTTTTTAAATCGGCAAATAGCTAATTTAAAAATATTGTTTCTAAATATATTTTCTGTATGATCTGGAATATTTTCTTACAATGACAACTCATTGATATATGAACCGATAGTATCTTATTTTTCTTGTCTTAAATACAGATTGAAGGGGAAACTGTAATAGTTATCGTATCCGAAGAAACAATAGCCTTTCCAGTAGCAGAATGCCTGCATGCTAATGTAATGAAGGTTTCTAGAGAAAATTCATGCAACATGATAATACTTGACTGTAAGAATTTGAAGAGGCTCGACATTACGATTGCTGAGGTATATGAGATTTTATTGATGTTCTGAAAGATACTAATATCAATATAAAATGCTTCTTTAAATAGCGAAAGATTCAGAGAAAAAAACAGAAGGAAATAATGATAATAGCTGAACTATATCTCTCGAGTGAAATAAGATGATTAAAATTAATTATTTTGCTGTCAGCTAAACTTTAGAACTGTTGAGATACGTATACGTATTAAGATCACTAAATAAATGATTCGAATTAGATTAAAGAATGATGTATTAGCACTGATACAGAATGTTTAAATAAGAGCGAAAAATTTTAAGAGGTAATTTTTTGCCAAAAATTAAGAAGGATTTTTCATATAAATATATACTTCTATATATCTTCCCTGAAAAGTTATGACTTCATCAAAGGAAGAGGCAAAAATTAAGTTATATTTTTTTCAAATTTTAGACAAGTTAGAAAAATAAAATTTAGTGAACGTTTTTCGCAAATAAAAGAATACTTATTATAATATTTTTAGAAAATAAAAACTTAATTTTTATTTTCCCCTTTGAAGAAGTGTAATTCCTAGGGAAAGATATGTAATTATATGTTTATATATAAGAATCTCCCCCTTTTAATTTTCGATTAAAAATCTCCTAATCGCATTTATTTAGCAATATCCTGGTAAAAATTGTAGCATAGATCAAATGAAAAAGAAGAGCGATGGAAGCGTAGTAAAACTTTCAGAAGGTGTAAATTGAAACAGTGAACTTAAAAGGGTTATTTACTTCTTAAATGCTTCTTTTACGTGCTGTTCTGTTCCAATTTATGCTTCCTAGAAACTTCATTTACACTGCTGTCATTTTGCACTTACATTTATAGATGGATTTTTATTTTCGCTAGGATCTTACTATGTCTATTAAGAAGCATTTAAATAAAATTATTTAAAATTAACTTTGTTTTCAATGTAACTACTATATATATGTAATAGCTATATATATGTAAGAGCAATTTAATTAAAAAATTAGATTAGTTTTTCTGAGATTATTTAAAAAATTTAATTTTTTTATAGAAAATAATATTGCAAAATTATACATAGATCAGTTGTTTAACACTCAATAATCAGTTACAGAAGTAGAGAACTTATAAAGCCATTTAAAAGGATTATGAAGTTTACGGATTTTATACATACATTTAATATTAATTATTTAAATACATTGAAATCTTGAAAAATTTTGATGAGAGAAATTGATAAATTTACTGATGAATAATCTACTTATTCGAAAAATCATTTGTACAAACACATAGTGTTTAAAGAATAAGTTGTTGCGTTTTAAGAATAAGTTGTTAAATTTTTAAAGAAACTTCTTCGTTGAGTAATATATATCGATCCAGATTTTACCTTGCAATTTTGTTCAGCTCTAATTTTATACGTGTTTATTCTCACGATTGCATATTTTATTTTTACGGCTTGTTGTGTACTACACTTATCGCGTCGCGTTGTAATTAACATAAAATCGATTGCCTTGCAGAATATCAAGCTTCTGGGAAAGGACCTTTCAGTACGTGGACAAACAATTGTCTGTAGTAATTGCTGCGAGAACGTGAACGCTGTTCTGAAGGTCGTAGCGCCGGAATTATTAAACGTCAAGGAAGATAGAAGTAATCATGAAGGAAGGATCGCTTATCTCACATGCTCATCAATTTAAATATGACTGCTTAGGTTTATAAATAGATTTATAAATAAGTATAACAATTTTTTTAATAAAAATGTAAGTAGGATATGCGGATATTAAATCTTACATACGACATCCTTCCTTTCTCAAAGACAATGAAGTTCGCGATTCATTAAATTTATTTGGGTCATATGTTCTTATTTATTGGAAATGAAACAAGCGTACACATATATCCCAAGCAAAACAACAAGCCATTATAAAATGATTTTGAGGTCAAAATAAATCGTTAAATGATTTTTATAATAATCATAATAATAATCATTTTAAAAACATTTTGACGCTATTTCGATGTTATAATAAACTTTATGTTTTGCTTAGACAACGTAGTTTATTCGAGAAAAAAAGAGACTGAAATCCAAAGAAGTGAGTTGTAAATAGATTAAGTTTTTACTCCTATTTTCACATATTTTTGCATATTCATTGATATTTACTTTAACATTATCTCCGTTTTCCTTAATATTTCATGGACATCTAATTTTTTTGTACTAATATCTTTTAGCGCGACGTAGCGAGATATGCTACGATCGCACGAAGTTTATTTGATAAAACTGTCGCATATTTGATTAAATATAACATTCGCATATAATAGTTAAGATTCTATTTCAAAAGACAATGAATATTTGTGTAAATGTAATCAACAAAACGATGATTCGTACGAATCGACTCACCGGAAGTGATCCGCTGTCATTGCTATTCGTTGACTGTTCCACTGCTCTGGATACTCACTCACGCGACCACTCACGTTAATTAATTCACGTTAATTAATTCACGACACTCCAGATTCTTATTGCGTATACACTGCACGTCGAACGGATAAGAAAAATTTGATCTATGCAGAACGAGAGCCGCAAAGTCGCTATAGAAACTAACCTAACCAATTTACATTATATGCAAGACGCAGAACGCAAGATGCAGAAAGTTGCATGAACTTCACTTAGGCCTATTGTAGGGATATTGTAATCTGAAATGCGTTTCACTTGCTACCTGCGTATTATATAGGTCTGACTAAATGCGTATAAAACGCATGCAACATGATCACTTTGTGTCCGGTATTTTCGATCGATTGAACGTATTCGAATTTCGATTCAAAGAATCGCCGATAATTTCACACTGCTGCGCTGTGATTGATTAAAAAATCTATTTGAAAGTGGGAAGAGAAAAGAATGCGCACAAATCCATCGATTGAAACTGTCTTGTTGGATTAACAAAATCTTTGAAATTCTTTTTCGTAGGATTTTACTGTCACACATTCTCTCTCTCTCTCTCTCTCTCTCTCTCTCTCTATTTTATGATTTTCGGATAGAGATGTATGACAAAGATTAGATGTTTTTCAAATCTACACGAATTCACAATCAAATGTACACAATTAGAGATTCTCTAATAAGAATCTGGACATGACGCTGTTTTGTGAAAATCCCACGAGAGGGAACAGTATAATACACTTACTACTTCTTTCTCCTTTTCTTCTATCTTTTCTTATCTTTTTTTGTCTTTCGGAAGCATATGAAAGGTGGACCAATCAAAATTGGTTGTTTTATGTCCAGATTTTTATTGGAGTACATGAAAGACGCGTAACTGCGCGTGACGCCACGGTGTGAAATTGTCCGCAGATATTTCGATTTTTCGTGTTTCGACCTATGTTTAATCCATAGACGTTAAATGAAATAGATGCTGCATATATGTCTGTGACATATAATGTGTAGGGCCGATTCCAAAGGAAAAACGAATAGAAAAATGAGATATTAAAAATTCTTTTTTATTTTTATTTTAAAAAGTAAGCAACATGTATACAATATTAGCATTTTATATTATTATTTTTTATATAATATTAATTAATCGATAAAAATTCGTGATTTGAATTTTTATCAAAAAATGTGGATTTTTATTTTTTGTTGGACGGTCATATACAATGAATAAGTATATATATATATATATATATATATATGTGTGTATATATGTCAAGCCTGGAGCCGGGTTGCACGTTTCAACCGATTTTGCCTATTATCATCTTTACTCCTTTTATTTCATAGTATTTAAACTGCGTGCGGAGATATAGATTATAGAATGATTGAGGGACGATCAGGGACGAATTAGCTATAAATCATACAGGACACTGTAGGGTTATAAGACTTTGAAA
>NW_017259229.1:884195-890158 GCF_001594045.1 Atta colombica | reverse complement strand
TTTTAACATTAAATATTTTAAATAAATATTATATTATATTATATATATTATATTATCTTATATTTTTAAAATCAAAATTTTTTTGAAATTAAGACACATTTTTTTCAGCATGTATATACTTACTGTTATACCTTAATTAATATACTTGTTCTATTTTGAACAATTACTTTGATATTTTATAATATCCAAATACTGTTAATAATAATAATAAAATTCTGTAAATAGTGAACGCGGAGCAATGTTTCAAAATTCTATAGTCCTACAGTGTCTCATATGGTTATTGCAGCTACTATCGTCCCTGAACTCTCTCGTTCTGCGCAGTCTAAATGTTATGAAACAAAAAGAGTAGGGATGACGGCAGGTAAAATCGATCGAAATATGCAATAGTGGTCTAGTTTACACTGAGGGTTCGATTCGAGTAGGAATGTAAGAACCAACCAATTGCAGTCGAATAGGAATGTAAGAACCAACCAATTGCATTCCCTTGTCATTCGACTGTAACAGAAGAATGCTCGATTGCAGTTGGTTGATTCTTGTATTCTGACTTCGGTATAAATTAAGCCTTGATGCTCTTTACTTTTCTTTCTTACTTCACCAATTGACGCCGCTCTTTATTAACCGAACATAACATTAATTGGTGGAGCAAAAGTGAAGGGGCTGATTCTTTGAGATGCCCGAGACCAAATGTGCATCACTGATGTGCAACCCAGCTCCAGGCAACCCAGCTTGTTGTACATACGAAAATGCCTAATCCGGAAGTTATTCCTAATCTGGAATTAATGATATTTAGTAAACGTGTTATCTACTATATGTCGTGCACGTGATAAAAACCGGAAATGCTGTGTGAAAGCGTTGTATTACGCTGATTAACAGGCAAGAGCGTAATTAACCTAATTTCTTTTCAATTCGCGTGTAAGATTATCTGAGGCAAATAAAGCAAATAGAGACGTACTATGATGACATGTCAACTAATGAATTTAGTTGTTTAATGACAGATGACTCGTCACCAATGCGGGAATTATAATTACATAATTCATCGGCAATATAATTCAAAACAAGAATAATTTAATCCCATATATACATACATAACTGTCGCAATTAAAATTTAGGCTACTCAAACAAAGCCGATCTCAAGCAATCTTGACTTCAAAATAAAATTCATCTCGAGTACAAAAAAATAAAATGAAATGAAACATAAACATACACACACATATTTTAGAGGAGCAAAGAAAATGTAGTCTAAAGAAAGTGCTAAAGTTTCTACTTATCAATATTAAATTGATATTTATAAATTAAATTTAACCCTTTAAATTAGTGATGATGCGCAGTCTTTTTAAAGAAATTTTTAAAAAGGCATTTTCATAAATAAATAAATGTCCATATGTCATTATTTTGTTTGAATAAAAAATAGAAAATATAATTTTATATTTACGGCAAGCTAGCTGATTGCAAAAAATTCATAGGCTACAAGTTGCACATCACTGCTTTAAATCAATTACATTTTTTATAGAACTTTGCTCATTATGTCAAAATATAAAACATGTTATAACATTAAGTATGGATATATTACATATGAAATATTAGCTTTTAAATAGACATTTGGTATTAAGAACAGGTGTTATTACTTCGACGTTTTCAAACACTAGAAGCTTGCAATCTCTGATACGGTTCGATGACAATTACCAATGTGTCGTTCCATCGTCTCGTTTTCACGTGGAATCCAATAGCATATCTTGCAGTATCTCTGGCAGTGAAACTTGACGTGTGTCGACAGAGAAAATAAAGTTGCCATCGGTTCTTGGCAAAGATTGCACGAATATCTTAAAATGCGTCGTCGATCGGCAGCCTAAAAAATTCGACAATAATGAAACTTTTGTTTCCAATTTTTTCAACAGATTGGTATATAAAAAATGAAAAAAAAAAGTTTCACTCTGGCGCTAAAAATTAACTCTTTAAAATCTAATGTACGTATGTATCAGTATCTTTAAAAAATTATACCTTTTAATTATATTTTTAAATATTAAGCTATTTAGTTTAACTAAAATTTGTTTTAAAGGAAATTATTTATTATAAAGTAAGATTAGATATTATGAGCATTGCAGGTAATATGATCTTATTTCATTTCAAGATTCCCATTGTGAGAAATTATTGATAAGATTTATTCAAATATTTGATTTAATTATAAAATTTTTTACTTGTTACTATAATAAAACATTTTATGATGTTTACATATAATAAAAAACTTAAATAATTCCCTAAAAGGCATGAAAAAGTGGTTACAATAAAATTCTTTTTTGATATAATTAAAAACAAATCTTATGATAAAAAAAATACAATAAATATTTGAATTTCAATTCATTGCTTCAAAACGTTCATTGATCGCTTCGGAAATTTTTCTTAATTTGTCTGACTAATCGCCTCGCGTCATTTGACACCCACATTATTTTCGCTTTTCCCTGGAATCATTTGCAAGAAACGCTGAGAAGAAAGAAGTTCGGACATTCCCTCGCGAGGAATTGGGGGAAAAAGTTGACCAAGACTGCTGGCTTTTAACACCAAATAGCGAATGAGTTGAAAGAAATTGTAAAAAACACAGACAATCAAGATACAGCTTAAGTTACAAGCTTACAGTCGTCTTTTAGTTCTTATCCCGCATGATGTATTGCGCCCATCAATACCTTCCCCTCATCTTTTCTTTCGTGACATCGCAATTTTGTCGTTGAGGCTAACCGTTACTTTGTTTAATACGTCCGTTAAGAATGAGGTCGAGGAGAAACATCAAAGTTTCGCCAAGGAACAGAAAGAAAAATTCTTCCATTTTTCTCTCTTTCTTTTAGCTGATAACTAATTTTGAAAAAATGATGTAAAATAGAAAACAAATGATTTTGTGTATAGTTGTTTAAGAAAACCTTCTCTTTTCCGATATTATAAAGTAATTGTGATTTATTTTCAAAGTTTAATATTCATGTCAATTTTTTAATTAGCTTTATGCACCTTATGGTATTTTGTAATTTAGTTAGTTAATACATGCAATTTTAAGCAAACTTTTATACTTTAATAAAATCTTGACAAGAAACTTTTATTCATTCTTTGTACCTCAGAAATTTATAGATACTTAAAACAAGTAAAAATTTAAACACTAGAAATAAAAATGGATTAAGAGATTAAGATATAGAAGTAGATATATAATATTAAGATTATGATTATATAGGATAACACTGCAATAGAAAACAATGCAATAGAAAAAAATTATATTTTTTTAACAATTAAATCTTCATTTAATTTGAATTAAATTTATTGTTTAAATTAAAAAAAAATATAAATTAAAAAAAGAAGAATATTTGAGCACCCATAGCTCCATTACTTGTAATAAAATTAGATTCGGCATATTGGGAGTATAAATTAGTTCGGTCCGTTTTTTTGTGCATTTATTTCAAAATAAAATGAATGAACATATCAATTAAAGTATTGTCCATCGCTGGCTACTACTTTTTCCCATCTCTCAGGCAATTTTCGAATTCTATCTCGAAAAAATGACTCATCTTCGAAGACGATCCAATTTTGAAGCCAATTTTCGATTTCTGTGAAAGAAGTGAAAGAAGAACCGACTTGCTGCATCTTTCGGAACAATCAGTAATCAGAAGGAGCAATGTTCGGAGAATACGGCGGATGCAGTAAAACATCCCATTTGAGCGTTTCCAATTATTTTTTTACGACTTTAGCGACATGAGGCCGAGCGTTGTCATAAAGAAGAATAACTATCGCCAGGAATCGCCAGGTCTCAGCAGCTTGTAGTAAACAAGACCCTTTTTTGGTCCCACCAGATACAGAGCACGATCTTCGAACCATGTTCGGCCATGGTGTTGATGTTGAGGTCGATAACAACGACGGGCTTAGCGTAGTATTTTTTTCTTCTTGGGGTTGTCGTAGAATATCCATTTCTCATCTCCAGTCACAATCCGATGCAAAAAAACCTTTTCTCTGTTGTCTTTGAATCAGCTATTCGCAAGTGAAAAATTGCCTTTCAACGTCTCTCGGTTTCAATTTAAGGCACCCAATTTCCTTGTTTTTGAATCATTCCCATGGCTCTCAATCACAGAAACGGCTTATTGAGTTACCTCCAATTATTCTGCAAGCTCCTCTTGCGTTTGATTCTGATCTTCTTCGAGTAATATCTCTAATTCTTTGTCTTCGAATTTTTTTGACTGTCCAGAGCGAGGCTTGTCTTCAACGCTGAAATCTCCATCCTTGAAACGTCGAAACCACTCCCTACATGATTTATCAGTTGGAGCAGTGTCACCATAAACTTCGACAAGCATTCGATGGGCTTCAGCCGCACTTTTCTTCCAATTAAAGCAGAAAATCAAAACCTCCCGCAAATGCTGTTTGGTTAACACAAAATTTGACATTTCAAATTCACAGTAAAAATCGAAGTTTTGTATGAAACTTAAAGCGATATAAACTGAATATTATTAGCAGATATTTAACCTCTCTGAAACCGCCAAAATCAGCTGTCACTATGAACCATTCACAACAGCTGGAGCCATCTTTAGGGAAACCGAACTAATTTGTACTCCCAATACAAATAACAAAAAGGCGAATAAAATTCCATTTCTCACAAATATTAGGTGTAATAAAAAAAAATCCATTATTTTTCCATTCAATTTCATGCAAAAATAATGGATTTCTTTTTACACCTAATAATATCTACTTACAATAATCGCATCGCCACTGCCACCATTGTCCTCCCGTTTTTCAGAAATTATAGTATAATGTGGCATTCTTGTACCAATATCTTTTCGTCGTAGTAGAATAATTGGTTGTCTTTGTATGTCAAACTGTAAATTATGAATTTTTATTCTGATATACACATTTTAAGAATTGTCATCAAACAACGATAAATACATGCATGCATCAATCATCGTTTTATTTCCATGAAATATTATACTTTGAAATTATTTATACATTAATATTTAGAAATCCTCCAAGAATAATTCTTATTGTCGCAAAAAAGGGAAAATACCTTTCTCATGGTCTGCACTGGTGTTGGGATGTCGTAGATGAAATCTTTCTTCGTCATTTTCTCACTGATATTGCGATTACATCGCAAATTGTACTTGGAGACATCCAATAACTTGGCAGTTGACGATACAACCTCTCGGCAAGCGTTCATATTTGCATTCTGCTAGTCATTTTTCTCATGTTTACTCGATTATCGATCATTCTTTCAAAACAAAAGCATGAGAAATAATTGAAAATCAAGGACATGTTCAAAAACACTTTACCTTTAGGTTCTATAGCTGATATTCACAGTTCATTATTTTAAGAATTGTCTGAAGATATTAACACTCTCCGTGATTGATAACATTTTAAGAGATTGTATGTAAAACGATCTATATATAAATATAAAATTCGATTATGAGTACCGGCTTAAAAATAAAATTCTCAGAAAAACACAGTAAATAAACAAAATTTCTACAAATTATTTAAAGCAAAAACCGATGGAAAATGCAACGAAAAATTTGCTGCTCGATTTTGAAATATAAAAAAGAAATATGCAGCGCATGAATTTAATTAACATAAATCAATTTATTATGAAATTTATTTTTATTTTTATAATTATAATTACAGATGTTCCTTACAGCATATATAATTTCTCATGTTATGAGAATCACATCGATATAAGATTTAGCAAAACGTATCTTCTTATTTATTTTACTTGTTATATGTTAATTTATTTAAAAATCGATTTCGCATTAAGTTATTAGATGTGGCATATATAAACAAGGAATAAGAGTAGTCTAAATTTTTGTCTTAAATCTACTTCGTAACAACCTGGGTTATGTCAAAGGACGAGACACAACTCGTACTTTTAACTTTTATATTGTTATCGCGGTTTCTGAAAACGCGATATTATATATGTACACGTGATTCTACCCTAGTCATCAATACTCAGCCGCCGT
>NW_017259229.1:876760-884095 GCF_001594045.1 Atta colombica | reverse complement strand
TAAAATAGTTAATAAAAATAAAATGTTAAAAATAAATAGAACCATTTTATCTCTAAAAAAAAGAAGTATATTACGGCGCGATATTAATTTCGTATGACTAGAGAATTGTGGCATTGAGAGGTGATAATTATCAGACAAGTAAGTTACGCACTTCTCCCTAGTAAACGAAAAGATTATTTTGTTTTTTTCTTTTATTATTCTAAGGAAGGAGACTATGCTAGCCTTTATATTCAACTCATTTTCTATTGAAATATCCTAATTGTCACTGGACAAACTTTTGACATATGCTGCATTTCTAGCATAATAAAGCTCATTGAATTAAGGGATTAGATCTGTTAAAAAATCAGCATAAAAAAATGTATCTTTTTGCTGTTGAAAGAAATAATCTTAGTCCTTTAATTTATGAACTAAATTATTTTAATTCATAAATTTATTCAAACAATATTTATATAACTCCAACCATGACAATAATTTAAAGCAATTTAGACAAAAAAAGCTTCAAAATGTTTTAAACTCAGAAAACAATATAATATTTTCATTATAAATAATGTATATCAATTCAATTCATGACGAGTTTTAAAGATACCTTCTAAAAATTAAAAAGATTACATTTAGAAAAATTCGTAGAAACATTACATCATATATCGACTACTTCTTTAAAAAAAAATGTCGAAATTTCTACTTGCAATACTATATTGGATCTAACCCTTTAAATCAATTTGTACTTTTTTATATATAGAGTCTTGCTCATTACGTCAAAATATAAAATATAATAATATTAAGTGTGAATATTTTACATATAAAATGTAAGCTTTTAAATAGGCCTTTGATATTAAGAATAGGCATTATTAAATCGTTGGCCACATACAGAGAAAGAAGAGAGAGAGAAAAAGAGAGAAAGAAGCTCTCTCTGCATTCTGTGTAAAATATTTAGAAGACATAGTAACTTCTATGTAACACCGAGAATATTCAAACGATTTTACTCTCGGATATTGCGACTACTTATTTATTGTAAAATAAATCATGGATTCGTTATATAATAAAACAGATAAAAATCACTTTATTCCTCTAAAAATGATGATTATTGCGCGAATCGAATGCTATTTAAATGAAATTTCTAGTGTTAGGATTCTCTGTTTTTCCTTAAAGAGGAATCCTGATGCAACAGAAGAGGTATTCTTTCTTGTCTAACCTCGGGAAGTGTTGCTAGCTCTTGAACGGGACTTCGCTGCCATATACTTCTCGTTGCCATTTCTTGATAACCCCTTCTTCTTACCTAGAAATCAAACGTTTCTATTTTTTTATATATCTTGTCAAAGTTGCTTGCAATATTCTTTGTTACGTTGTACTCGCAATGTTTATTGCATCATGAAAATTGATCAAAATACTTACTTGTCTATGATGAAGCTCATGCAGGTACAATGTAGACAAAGACATATCGGCAGCGGTTAATTCTGTAGGTACATACGGATCTGTATGTGTTTCCATAACATAACTGTGGCCCGATCCGAATACAGAAGCACCTAGCGACTGATTTGATATACCTTGTTGTAAATCATACAAGAATCCTCTATCATTGTGCAATGGACCTTCCGTTCTGGACACACCTCGACGTAAAACGGCAGATCTTGTGGCAAATGACTGATCGACGCCGATTGATGTGGCTGATGTACCCGGCTGATTTGTGAAAATGTTACTCATGCTAGGTACACTCACTTGATTCATCGTACTTCGAATAATATTCGACACATGATCTCTATACTGTAACAATATATTAATATATTAATGATACATGAAGCAAACAACTTTATAAGTAAAATTATTTAGTAAGAGAAATATCGAGCACTTACGCCAAGACCGGACAGACTGTTCAAACTAGCTATCAGGGGATTATTATAAGGATCAGGATCGGCAGTTACTTCCTTTTTAGCCCTTTCTCTCAAAGCAGTTACGAAATTTTCCGCATGGGACGGCGGCTTCCATTCGGGATTCGTCAGAGTGAAATGTATGAGGGACAATTCGGTCTTGCCGTCTTCGGCTTGGGTATAATGATTTGACATCGGTACGTGGTATTTGTCTGGATCGATGCCGTACTGATTGTCGTAGCCTGCACTATGATGCAGTCTCTCCTCTGGCAGCGGAGAAACCGTGGGACTATGCGCTACAGTCTGCCACATGGGATTGCCGTGTCTACGTACGTCCATCTGAGCGAAGCTACACACATCACCGACTCCAGCCACTTCAATCGTGAAGTTACGAAAAAAGTCTACAATCTCTAAAGCTCGGTGTCGCATACGGAAGCACAAAATGTATGTTGTCACGAATGGTGAAACCAATTCTTCCAACAGATGCACCGCGCGATATTGGAATAACTGTGCTACCTGGGCTCTGGTAGTATGCGTATGAGCAGTCCCTCGCCAACTATCCGGTCTGTAATGCGTGTGGGCCAGCACAGCAGTTAAAAGAGTTTCAGGACACCAAACTAGATTCTCATCGGGTACAATTGCCTTCGCGCATGCTGCCACTCCTCCTAACATGGTCATGTAGGCAACCACACGTTCCATCGAGAATGTTGGCTCATAGATCAATGTTATAACCAGTAATACTGCCAATACGCTACCGGTGATAAACGCTATGTGCTTTGCGACTATTGTCATTATCGGAGACGTGAAGCTGCTCATATATTTTGAAGCAGGACGGTACGCGCGACTGAGACGCGCATTCATTTCGTGATCGAGTTCGTTGAAATGTCGCAGGTACAATCGACCGTATAGGGACCACGTCCGCATCGCCAGAACACTTGGCTCTCGTTTAATAGTCTGTCGATAATATTATTGTCATATGTTAGTATTGATTATCGTGTTAAACAGATTATTGGTCGCGTTTAGCAGAATGTTTATTTTGCAACTGTTGGAAGTTTTTTGCTGAGATGGGACTATCCTTCTAGATCAAAGTATAATTCAACTGTCACGAAGAAAACTTTCAATAGTTACAAAATAAACGTTCTATTGAACGCGGACATTGATTGCTATAAATCAGCATAATTACTCACTTCAGCATAATTGAAAAACGTATAAAGAACCTGCCATAGAAGAATAAGGAAACACAGGACGAAATTTGCGATACCGACCCACAAAATATGTTTAGACAATGATCGTGCGAGTTCTTGTCTTTTGTTTAATTTTTTATAATCTTCCTTTAGATGCCAATTATTTTCGAATGGTGACCATGGTCCCCCTAGAATAGCGACATAAATTAATTATTTCTAATAAAGTTATATCATATACATATTATGCAATTATACTTACAAAATAGTAATAATTCTATATTATATTTCAAACCCCGTGTCAAAAAAATGACTTCCCCTATAATGGGGACTTTGAGTCGCACAGGTAAGAGTGATTTGTTGATCATAGCTACCATGTAATTTTTATGTCTTAATATCCTATGGTATATATCTAATTCCGTAAGTTCTCTTTTGTGAATGCACATTTCTTGCTCCTTCTGCACTTCTATCACACGTTTCTGAACTTCGTGCCACGTAAAATTGTCTAGCTCACTGTCGGCGATTTTGAGCGCTGTATTGAAGAACATTTTAATCTCCCAGAACTGCGTTAGGTGATACAAAACTTTGAGGAATTGAAGGATAAAGAAAATTGTCGCGACTACGAGAAGACTCCAATAAAATGAAGAGATTGACTTTATACAATCTCCCATGCACATTATCGCATCGCTTTTGTGGCTAGTATCGTTTCCACCACCACTAAAAATATAGAGCATTGATTAAATATCTCTTAAAATGATGTGCGTATCGCATAATAATTTGCCTCAAACTTGACTTATATACCTATATAATTTGCTGTAATCGATGCAGTGAAAGAGGTAGGTAACGAATGTGACTACAAAAAAGAATTGCAGTAATTCCAAAACTTCTTGGAGCATCATACAGACGAAGCCATGCTGCTGATGATAGTGATACATTCGCGTGAAGAATGAATCTAGGTCTTCGATGTGATTCCATCGTGCTTTGTTACCCTCTGGTACCACATGGATGATGACACCTGATTCTTGAGGCGCTTCCTCACGATCGTCTTCATCGTCCGCGTCTTCCTCTTGCCCCTCGTAAGGCTGTATACGTTGATAGCTACTGTCCAATACCGTCGTCATCTGTGAAAGCAATGAGATATTGAAGCAATAATATAAAAGCATATAATATTTTTATCTTATTTAATATAGATTATATTAGATAAATATATTTAGATAATAAATATTTAAAAAATGAACATAAACTAATAAATTTTCAAATTATAGAAGAAAATTCTTATACGGGAGAAAATATATTTATATTATAATTAGGATATAAAAATAGATAATCAGATCTTACCGTTTGCGCACGTCGATCAGGTTCTACAATGGTAATGACAGTTTCTCGTTTCATTCTTTCATGTCATAAAATTTAATTAGCTACCAGTTGATGGTTGCTCCACAAGCATCTAAAATATAAATCACTTACTACACTGAAGAAGCTTGCTGCAACAATGAGCTAACCTATATTTAATAAAAGCGGAGTAATTGAACTATAAAGTACAAAGGTAATGGAAAAAATATCATTATATTCATAACATAGGCAATATGTGATATTAGTAATCCATTTCTCTCATCACTTTAGAGTTTATTTACTCTATTTTTACGAAAAGTAGGTTAACCCATTGTTGTAACAAGCTTTTCAATTAATGTAATACAGCAATATCTGATTACTGTACATTTTATCTCATACAAAGATATGAGTGTATCAAAAAAATATTAATAAAATTAAACAACATTTTATTTGCACTTTATTGTAAAGAAATGTAAAAAATAAACATAATTGAAGAATAATAAGATCTGGATATTTGCAGAAAAATATTTACTAATAAAAAAAAATATTAATAAGCATTGTAAAATCTTCATAAAACATCATAACTGCTTATTTATCGATTACAACATGGATTTCACATGCCTTTCATGTAAGAAGTTCTTCAAGTTTGAAAATATTTCTCGCGAAAAGTATTGCTCATTAGCACATCTTGTATCGCACATCTTAACACAAAGGTAATGACAAGGTAATGATAACAATTGACTTATGCACGAAGAAAGTCACTTGAAGTCTCTTTGAATGACACATCCCCGCCTCATTATAAAATTAAACAATTGCTATTTATTGTCCTAAATACATGTCTTTTAAATAAATTTTTTTTTATTATCACTCTTTTTGAAATCCTCTTTAGTGTGTGTTTTATGAAATTAATCAATTTTCATGGATCAATCGATTACTCATCAAATTATACATTTCATCCAGAACGTTTCCCTAAAATTATATTAATTATTGTGCGACCCACTTCTCTTTCGCCCACATTTTCCCTGAATAATAATATTTAGAGACAATCAAAGAGAATTGAACTTTACAATGCCTGCAGCGCGAAACCTGAACTCCTCGTGTTGCAAATATGTCGATTCTCTAGAACAATACAGAAACAACAAAGCTTTAAGATACTCCGAGGCAAAATGTGATTTAAAAATCAAGAGCTTAATTTGCGCTATTCTTGGAAAACGCAAAGAAACAATGGACTCTCTCTCTCTCTCTCTCTCTCTCTCTCTCTCTTAACCGTAAGACGGTGAGTCAGATTTCTCTTTTTTCCATCATTTTTTTCTTTTTTCGGGAAAGCTTTTTTGAGCTCTCTGCATGGACAGTGCGGTGAAGAACGTCACGCGTGCTCCTCAATCACTTCGTCCCCGCATTCGGCAAAATTCGGCTGACCTTTATCCGACGAAAATAGCAACGTGGGTCGCTGATTGCGAGGAGAGCGCGCGAAACGGAAAGGGTGACACGAGATGTTTTGGGGGGCACAGCTGATCTCCATAAACAAAGGCACATTCTGCACCTATCCGCGTACCTTCGTGCCGCGATTACGGATCCACGAGCGATGCCCGGATCACGACGAATCTCTCAAATCGTAACGCTCAATCTCGCCTGTAAGCTACGCACGATTGCCCACTCGCATATCGACCGCCGTCCGCGTAATTATTCACTGGCGATTTAGACATCGGGACGTTTAGAACTGCACATCTGTCTCTCTGCGTTTCACCATCTTTCCTGAGCCTCGGCCAGTTTCGGTTTCTTTCGTGGAAGGGTAATGCAGTTATCGACTGGTGGCGACGCCAAGAGAATCGTCGTTAGCGTAAACGAATCGAAAACAAATGTGATAATTATCGATAGTCGATGATATAGACATGTACAATTTACACATTACAGATACTCCACTATTGTAGGCTGGTATTTTGCATTCGATTCTTGTATTTAAGTACTTGTATTCAAGTATTGTCTCAAGTACGGTCTTAGGATGTTACGAATTTATAGATGTTACGAAGGGCCGTTCTTTCTTGAAAGAAGACTAGATGAAATGTATAAATATCAGCCATAAATATGAAAGTGATGATAATTGCACTATACATTATTGCATACGAATATAAAAACAAAAACGCGACAAAAATGTTAAAGTTGACAAATTTAAAGGATTTACTGGTTTCAAGATCGCAATATAAATAGCGCAATACGAAATCTTCCTTCTTCTTATTCTTATAATCACACGAGGTCGAAATCTCATTCATTTTGTTGCCAAATATTTCATACGTACTAATAAATAAGGTTTTCAATAATTTACAAATGTGTAATAATTAAAAACAATGTATTATATTTATAATCTTGATGAGCAGGGAAAATTCTTAAAATTGATTGATTTTATTCACAGAATAATAATGGGATCCAAAGAATCAGGTCTATTATACACTGCGAGCGCCACGTGCGAAATGGTGAAATGCATTTTCAATATTTGGTCTAGTTTCTGTTCTTCCATTAGACTGCATTAGGAGCTTCGTATAATAAAAGGAATAAAAAACAGAGAACAAAAAATAAGAATTTAAACCTATCAGAGATCATGTATTTGTAGAATACACAGTTTACTTGTTCTTTTTATTATATGAAATCTCTTAAAACTCTCTTTTTCGCTTTCAACAAATATAAAATATATAACTATCTTACTTCAAGTAAGAGTTCTAAAAATGTACACTAGTTTAACCATAGAAAACAGACCTACGAGATATATGACGAGTGAAGTGGATTATATTTAAGGGCGGTAAATTTCAGAAAAAATTTTTTTAGTTGAACTTTGAAATAATATTGTTGCTATGATCTTGACACCATATATCAAGAACGAGGTTAATGGAGATGGATTTCTCTTCTTTTTCTTAATATTTATTTTATTCTTAATGTTCATAAACAACAAAATCATTTAAAAA
>NW_017259229.1:873919-876660 GCF_001594045.1 Atta colombica | reverse complement strand
ATTATTTTTTTATATTTTAAATTTATCATTTTATCAATTATTAATAATATACTTTTCTCAAAAATATATTTATAAATATAAGTCGTAAATGCTATATGTCGAAAATAGTAAGCTGAATATCATATTAAGAATGAGAATAATGAATTATATAATAAGTTTGTAAGAATAATGTAGAGTAAGATAAGTGTATAAATAATTTATTATATAACTAAGAAATATTTTTTAAGCTACAAAGGAACAATAATATTAATTAATAATAATAAGTTCATTTAATACAAAAATGACTATATAATGCAAAAAAATTATTACTAAATAATTAATTATATGTAAGTGAAGCAAGATTAAAGATTATACAGAAAATACAGATATAAGTAAAAATGTAATGAATACTATTATGAATACTATTATATTTGTTACTTGGATTCGAAAGAATAGCAAAATTAATGGAATATTCAAAATATTAAATTAATATATATTTGGTAGGAATAGTATTAATTTATGTCACTTTTAGCTGATTTGAGTCATAGAGAAACTTATATATGTAGTTACTTAAACAAGATTAAGAAATATTTATAAACTAAAAATGATCTATATTACCGTGAATTTCTGATACTCGTGTTCGTATCTTCCGTTCGATTCTTGAAAATTTCTTATCTAATAATAAATCATCAATTACATCTTTCAGGTCATAAAAAAAATGAATCAATCAAATGTTTATTTACTTCCTTTCCATGAATCTCTGATTGGATTTTCTTATGCCTAATGTATTAAGCTTTATTCAAGAGTCTATGCTTTCGATTTTAGGTCCAATCAATATTCAAATTATCAATATTTATATTATAACTAAATTCATATGTCACTCTTTGACCTTCGTCAAACATTTCTCTATTGTAGACATTCTCATGTTTAGTAATATACTTTCAAATACTGTGCAGACGTGATAGCACTTCAAAGGAATATGCTATAATAAGTAGTTGAATATAACAGTAATAATTTAGAAAATCATAAACTCCAATGCAAGATTTGTTCTTATACTAAAAAAATTACACATTAAAATTAAAAGTACATTTATTCCGTGCTCACATATTTAATGACGAAGACATGGATTGCAGAAACGATCCAATATGGCGTTATTTCACAAAAGAAGAAAAACATACTTTAAAATTGGTGATAAATCTCTTTCAAGATATTTAGTAGATATTTAATATGCAGTTTAAAAAATCATCTTAAACGTAAATATCCACAAATAAGAAGAAATACAAAAAAAATTCGAACATTCGTGGATATTGACACATTTCATATCAAATACATCAAATGATAAACTCCAATGCAAGATCTGTTGTTACCACCAGTTATCAGTTTAATGTATTATAAAATGATATAGATGATTTAGTCTAATGTGCATTTAGTCAAGTGGTTTAAATAAAAAACTTCGAAAAAATACTAAAGGAAATGAATACGAATCATCAATCGGTAAAAAATAACGAGTTCTCATCAGATTGATAGATATATTCGAATTTGAAAAAAATGAAAAAAATGACAACGATAAATATTATAAATTCTTGTGTTTTATCCTCTTTTAGTCACTCCTTTAGTATGCACTCATATAAAACGAACATATAAGAAATCAAATATTTAGCATTTGTTTATCATAAAAATTGTAAAAATTTGATCCTGATATTTAAAATGTGTGTCTTATACATTTTATCAATATTTCAATTAAGTAATTCTATTTATACTTATATTTAATCAATATCAAAGTCAAATGATACAAATTTACTTTAATATACTTAGTATTTAAATATTAAACAACTGATAGCTGTTCAAGCAGTTTATCTGTTGGAACAATTTTGAATCAAGCATTTTTTATTTCTTTCGATACTTCTTCTTTCAATAATTCGATACGAATCATTCGATTTTTAAATATTTAAATAATAAGAATTCTAGTTTTGATACGATAAAATAATATACTTGAGTGAGAAATTTAACTTTGTAGTACTAATCATAACTATACTCTAACTTTTTAATTTATTATTTATTTCGTCATTATTAGATTCAATTTTGAATAGGATACAGTATAGATTTTGAATTGATTCTTATAGATTTTAAAAATATGGAGAAACATCAGCAGTTTCAATTAATTGTCACTGGACTAATGAATGAATTGCCACGTTTGACGAATTAAATATCAATTTTCCAATAAGCATGCTGTTTATTAATTGTACTATTAACTATTTAATGCTAATTAATTATTATGTAAATCACAAATAGTTGAATTTTTTTGCATATTCATTTTTTATATATCTGATGTAATGTTTGTGTTGGGATTATAAATATCCAACTCAAATCATTCAAAATAATTATTGTTATTCAAAAATATTCGAATTACTTAAATGATTCAAATATTAATGTCGGAAGAATAAAATCTGATTTATTAATTTAAATCTGAACTATTAACTTTGAGAATAGAAAACAAATTGTAAAATATAATGTGTCATAATTTAAAAATTCGAATAATTTAGGGAATTAATAAAAAAAAATTAACTAATATTATAATTAACTAATAAAAATTAATTAATATTCGGTGAATTAATATTCTAAAATTAAAATTTGAATAATATTTATTAAATAATATTTATTCTGTTTTTCTTATACATGTATTTATGTAAAATATCTTTTACTTAAAATATTATACAAAGTTTATATAAAGTTTATATAAAGAAAGTTTATATAAAGAAATA
>NW_017259229.1:872918-873571 GCF_001594045.1 Atta colombica | reverse complement strand
ATATATATATATATACAGGATAAATCAGAGCAGTTGAACCAGCTTTATATTTTATGATAAGATTATTGGTAATGCACCTAATTATTGATTTAATGATACAGATCGGACGCATGGATAACATCGTGCGAACTGCTGGTCTGAGCATGAAAACAGAACACATTTGACGTTGAGTTGTGAAAATTGTTACAAGATTTTGTTTTTATTATACAAAATATTAAATATTATTTATTATACAAAAATATTAAAAATGCACCTTTTTCTCGGTGTTCTCAGATTAGCAATTTGCACGATATATCCACACACTGGTCTAAGTGGATAATTAGGTGTGAAATTGACAATTTTCGCATAAGGTGACGTCGGATGACGACGCCAAGCGAAAATAATAACATCGATGCCGGGCAACTCCGGACGAAGATAATGACACTGGGCGACGACGATGATAACATCGGGCGTTAACAACGTTGTTTTCAAAAATTTATAGAAAGCAGTGAAATCCTTAAAAAAAATCTTTTTAAAAAAGAAAAAATACGTAAGATAGATTAATAGACTAAAATGACTGGATCATAGTGAAGAAAAAACTTTGCGTGCACGAATTACAATAATTGCACTTCTGTGAATATATTATCTCAATACAGTATTTGCATTATAAATTA
>NW_017259229.1:868620-872818 GCF_001594045.1 Atta colombica | reverse complement strand
ACATGTAATGATATAAATGTGATATGTAATGATATAAATTAAGAGAAATAATATGTAATAATATTAATTATATTTAGATACAAAAACATTATAGATAGCAAATTTACAAGATTAGTAAGCAATTAATATCTCTTATTTGTTGAATTATTGTTTTCATGTATATATATGTCGTTTATATATGAAGAATATTGTATGTAATAACTTTTTTATTAATTCATATTGCAAATAATTTTCGTATTATATATTGATTCTAGAATATTGCGTTTTAATGCGACTCGGGTACGTCTAATTTTTTCTTCATTATAATCCAGTTGACCATTTTAATCACTTTTAATCTATGTGTTTTACATTTTGAAATACTTGGTTAATTGCATTTATTTCGTATCCATTTTTTATTAAAAAAAATGTATTCAATACATTTTTTTATGCATTTGACGTATATATTTTTTTTAAAGAGGTTTTTTTTAGGAATATATATTACTTATAAAGTTCTATAACAATATTCTTCAAATCAAGCTATTAATTGCAATATGACTTTACTTAGTTCTATTTATTAAATATTAAATATTAAATGAAAATATGATATAATAGGCGTTATGTTCATTGGACAATTTGCAAGATTAATGCTCGATTCGTTGAGTCCATTTTCCAATGCTGCGTATATACAAAAAAACTAATGTCGGTTTTCATTTCATACACAAGTGAGAGTCTAATAATTATTATCATAATATATTTAATACTATACAATAAAATAGAATTCAATGAAATTATACTGCTGTATTAATATTTTGATTTAAAATTTTGTTAAAGACCTTAGGTAATAATATATTTTTATATTTACACAGTGTTTAAGTGATTCACAATTTATATTATGTTTCTTTTTCTTTTCCTATTTAAAAAAAATTGAAATACAAATTCATACATAAGTTATTTGTTCAATTCGTCGTCTGTAATAAATAACAACTATTGATTCGTAAATTTCGACAAATCTACTAGCATTTAATTTTTTCATTATTCATTTATGACTTTAATTTGCGCGCATTTTTTAAGACTGATTTCTTATTGTTTTATATGTTTGATTTTTCTTTTACAATTTCTTCGATAGCCATTTATTTATTCTAATTGATTTTTAATTTTTGGAAATAATGTAATTTCTGGCCCGTATTCAAAATGCGCTTTTATATTTGAAATTCTACAGTATATGTAATGAGAACTATGTGCTAAATGCGCTATGTGTAGCGCTACGCGCTACATCGTAAATGTTCTGAATACGCGCATTCTGAATACGTACAGGCTTGTCTATTTTTGCGAAACGCACAGCGTGAAATTCCGAAAAAGACTTGAATATTACGCGTCGCACTTATATACTCCAACCAAAAGCTAGCGCGATCCAATAAGCGCTCGAATACGCGCAGTGATTCATCGCGCTCATTGGCTGGCGTGTGAGTAGTTGGAGATTTGACGACGCATATAAGTATCGCATAATTCGCAATTTCACGCTTTTACGATTCGGTTAGGGGAATAGGCGTCCCGTCATTTTACGTTGAAATAGTTCACACCCCCCTGTGGCTTCGAATCAATTATTATCTACTTTTTTTCCTTAAAGCATCCTAATATTCCTAATCTTTGCAGAGAATCTCTATCAACAAATAAAACGACAAAAAATGGCTTAAAAGGACCACTGAAATTATTTCGACGAGGTAATCCAGAATTAATAAATATTAAATTAAATCATTTTGACACGCAACGCGAGAAATGTTTTAAGAACCTACCGCTTTTTATCTATCGAAGAGTTTTAAAATATGCGTTATATTAAAATATTTAATTTATAGGCTACAGTTTAATACGATACAGAGTGTAATTAATTTTGCATTTATTATAACATTTTAAATATCGCGTAATATAGATTCTATATAGTACATCGATTATTCAGCCGAAAATATTTTTCTCGATTCTCGTTTGGTTAAAAATCAAGATACATAAAAACAGTCGTACCGTCGAGCCTCGCGTCGCTTTTTACGCGTGAAGTTGACCGCGTGTGGAAAACAACGCTGCATCGCTTCTCTATCGCTTTCGATCGCATTCACGTTTCGTTCGCGGAATACGATGGATAGGGATGACAAGGCGGAACGGACCGGCTCTCAAACAAGTGGCAGCGCGATCACATACTATATGGTAAATAAAAAAACCTATATAAAACTTGTATACAATCATTTTTCGATATTTTACTGCGTAATTATAGATTCGGTATTTATTTAATGATCCGTTGGAACGAGTATTTCATAAAACTTGTTCAGCTGTATCGTCGTGAATAATTGACAATAATTTTCATCAATCTACAGTACGGAAATAATAATCATCATAAAAGGCGAACGAACTGTTATAATATACATTCACCTTTTATGGTGATTATTATTTCCGTATCTCGAATATCACATATGTTTTCGAAACGAAAAATTCAGTGAACGCGACGCCAAAAGTGAGAGACGTAGCGACGCTGCGTCGTTCGCGGCGTTCTTGGCACACGAATTAAGTTAACTACGCAAAAATTCTTCGCCATTTTAATTACATTTACGTTTCATTTACAGAGCATGATGGACACGAGACTGGCTCCGAGACGAGTGGCGTCGTAATTAAATGGTAATAGAAACTTATACCTGTAATATTTATCGTTTATTACAACATTTAGTTCGTGCAATTATAGATTCAATATTTACTGAGGTCAATATTACTTTAGCGAAGTTTAAAACTCTCTCTATCTCCCTCTCTTTGAAGAGAGAAAATATCGTTAAAGTAATGTTGGCACAATGGGATATAAGAAAAGAACGCGCTATCTAGACGCGTCGCATCGTTGTGTCGCTCTTGACGTATGAAATTATTTACGCGAGAGACGAAATCATTTTGACATATTAATTGCATTTGTTTTATTTGTAGAATGCGGCGGATATGATTGATTCCGAATAAATGACGTCGTGACTTACTAAATTGGTAAGCAAAATTTATTTTAATTTTATATCTAATTCTTATAAAATATGTAACATTCATGTAATCTTACAGATTCGATGTTAGTATTTGGATAATTCGTTCGAACACACATTTCATAATACTTGTGCTGTCGAATAGCGCTGCTATGTTGCCTTTGACCAGTAAAGTTAAACGCTTGGAAAAATTCACCATCTCAGATACATTCCAAATTTTATTTGTAAAATATCGTAAGTATCGAATATGACAAATTTCCTCTGTTTTTATTTTTTCCGCTATCGCAATGCAAACTTTACGTGTAATTAACATCGATAATACGTACAAAGTATAATAAGATTGCGTAATATTTAGTAATTATTTGCAACTGCACTTAATTTTAACAAATGATTTGTTTCAATTCAATAGATGCTGTCTACATATCACGAAGCAAGAAACGAGAGATAGAGAAGCAAGTTTAATAAATCTGTGCATAAGGAGGAGGAGGTTTAGGAAAAGTCGGACGCCAATGAAGCAACTTTATGGTGAGCAAGCTTAATTATTTACTTGTGTAAAAAGATTTTTTTAGTCCTATCTTTCCATCATTGTTTTATTTCGATTATTAAAAATAATAATTAAAGAAAAGAAGTTTATTTTTATGAAGACAATTTTGAAAAATACATAATTATTTTAATAGATATATAATTTAAAATTATTGAAAAATTCAAAAATTTTGAGTTTTAAAAATTAATTTTTGATTGTTTTAAATATTATTTTAATTTGAATTTTATGTTTTATGTTCCAGAATCATCGTGGCTACGATATTAATAACTTGCTACGCATCGGTCGGTGAGTGACAAAAACTTTATTAATGAAATAACAAATCTGTGAAAAATATAGCAAACAATTATCGTATTGATGATTAAAAATGAATATAATGCTTCATGGATCCGTTACCTTAAAATGGATGAGTTACAAAGAATTGTGATACATATTTAATCTTGGATTTATCTATCACTATTTGTTAACTTGATGTATTATTATGTTTGGGGCAATGTATTTATACTCATTCATATGAATACTTACACACAAGTATTCATATACATATAAAGAAAGAAATTAAAATAGAGAATTTAATGATCATTTAGTTGTAAATACATTATTAAAAGAAATAAAATAAGGATATGAATACATTTAATTTTATTGAATTATTAATTTTAAAAATATTAAAAAAGATTTA
>NW_017259229.1:861892-868369 GCF_001594045.1 Atta colombica | reverse complement strand
TATATATAAAGAATTATATTTCGATAAGAGCAAAATCTAATAAATGAGTTCGGCATATATTTTTTTTAATCCTATTCCCAGATATTCATCCAAGATTAAATATGCTGTAACTTGGTGCAAGAAGAAAATATATATATTTAAAAATACTTTTTGAAAAGTATTTTATACACTTTTGTGTAAATAAAAAAATTGTCCTTTACAAGAAAAAATACAATAATATTGTAACTAATCTTATGCTATATTTATACATGCATATAGCTATATTGTATAGATCAATTTTAACATAATAATTTGTAGCTTATTAGTTGATTGACAAAATAAATTTATAATAAATAAAACAAAATAATTGATGTAAGATTCTTGATATAAGTTATTCGTCGCGGACTGTTTTAAACTGTATTAACGTTTCAATTAAAATTTTATTATGAAAAATATATTTAACTTTGACTTAATATATATTACAACTAGATACAATAGCAATATAAATGCCACTAATGAGATAAGAAGTGTATGAGTCACAACATAGAATTTTTTTGCAATCGTTATATTTAATGTACATGTATAGAAGAATTATAGACGGTTCGACAAAAATTGAGTCATTTTCAATACGTCAGAATCATGAAAAAACAAGTGTATAATTTAATGGGTCCATACAAAAAGAGAAAAGAAAACTTTATTGAAGAATTTAAAAATTTAGCTAGCTAAAGATCTGAAACTAATTTTATTGGGCCAAATAAAACAATTTTATAGATATCTTAAGTATGATGAGCAATGCAAAATGTTTTGGTATTCTAACAATCAATTTTATCGACCTACATAATTATTTTGATAGTCTAACAAAATTATTTTTAGCTAATCTATACCTAGTTAAATTTTTAGATATTTCAGCAAAATTGCTCTCTCTGTGATGATTCAGTTTTGCCACTATTTTCTGTAATTTTGTTACAATTATTTCTATTTCACATGAACGTTGAGCAAACGTAAAAGTTCCAGGTCTAATTTAAAATATTTTAATGTTTCAACAGTTATATAAATTGTTAAATTATGAATTATGTAGTTAACAAATTATTTTTTAATAAAACACTACTTGTATTAAAAACAATGATCATTTCATAATTATATCGAGTTTTGACAAATTTTTTTTTTTTTTCAAATCAAGTAAACGGTAGAAACATATTTTAATAATTGTGTAACGTATTCGTGGGTAAAATGATTGGTGTCGTGATTATATTGTAATAGCAAAATTTTTTGTTATATAAATTTAAATATATGTATATATATATATAATTATTAATGTATTATGTTAAATGTTTTAGATAAATATTACGATTTGTAAATCGTAAAGTAATAACAACATAGTGCGTAAAAATAAAAATAGCAAGGTATATTGGTTACCATAGATTTATTATATTATTTAGATGAAAATCAATATTTTTCAATGTCACATTTATATGCGATCAAAAAACTTGGAAAACTATAAATTAATCAAATTTAAGTATAAAAATGATAAAAATCAATTCTAATTCACGCATCACAAAGCGCGCAATCTATGTACTTTTTCAAGGACTGTTCTTTTCTGCTTCTCATTCACATTTTCCTTTTTTAACATCTCTTCTATGAAAGTCCTTCCGTTTCTGTTTCCTCAGTTTCTTCCTTTCGCAAATTTTCTATAATTTTTCATGTATCATTTAATATTTCTGTTGCAGTTTTTTCATGACACGTTCAATAAACATGTATTTTCGAAAACATTTTTGCGTTTGACTCGAAGTTTGTATAAATATGGGATATGGTCCGATATGTGATCATTGCAATACGTGCTCAATTCTCGCTATGTTTGTCGATCCATCGAGCTTATCTTGTAAGACTAGCTTCTAGCAAGCCGATAAGCCGAATTACTCACGATTAACGCACGAAGGATGTGGGTAATAGCGCTCCAGAAAGTGGATTGCCTCACGTCGCGTCTATCAGCTGCGTGATTTACACACTTAGTGTGACACAAACAATTGTGATTCGCAGAGTATTGTGGTTATGAAGGCCTCGACGTTAGATGCGTGTTAAACGGTGCGTTAATACGAGAAGCCGGCCATATTCGCAATGATTTCACTGTTGATCCCGTATCCATCGCGTCGATCATAGTAAATTATCACTTAGCTCAATTCGCATTTTCTTGCATGTGCCATGAAGAAGCCGAGATGCAGTCGAGATGCAAAATGATTCTCGAAACGTTAAGAAGATTTATCTGAAACGAAATCAAAATGTGCGATTTGAGAAATTTATTATAAGAAGGAAATCGAAAAGGAAAATTACAATAGGAAAATCTGAAACAAATTATTGACGCTTTGTAGAATAGGAGGAGGAATAACGTTGGAATAAATATTTAATATTAATCGTGCAGTTTAAATATTTTCGAAGAACTCTTCTTAATTTCTCCTTCATACATTGTGATTCAAGTCTTCCTTCTGTAATATTTTCTTCATCTCAGTTATTTTAATTTCTTTCTTTTTGTTAATCTTCTTTAATTTTTCGCTAATCGTTTAATTTTTCTGTTGCAGCTTCTTCATGCTCGTGCAAGGGACATTGTTTTTTCTCAGAATTTCGTTTCGTGTTTCAATCGAAATTTGAATATACACAGGATACGATCCGATATGTGAGATTGTTGCAATACGTGTCCAATTCTCGCCACGTTTATCGATTTGTCGAGCTTGTCTCGTAAGACTAGCATCTAGCAAGTCGATAAGCTGAATTAATCACGATGAATTAATGCACGAAGGATGTGGGTAATAACGTAAAATTCCCTAGAAAGTGGATTGCATCACGTCGCGTCTATCAGCCACGTAATTTACACACTTGTGTGACATAGATAATTGTGGTTCGCAGAGTATTGTGATTATGAAGGCCTTGTCGATGTTAGATGCGCGTTAAACGGGATATGAGAAGCCAGCCATATTCGCAACGTCTCATTGTCGGTTTTGCATCCGTCGCATCAAACGTAATAAATCGCCACTTTGTGCAATCCGCATTGTCCCTCACATATGCCATGAAGAAATTGCAGAGATATGAAATGATTCTCGAGATATTAATAAGATTTATTTGAAGAGAAGATTGAGATATGTGATACATGGAATTTATGTAGAATGAAAATCGAAGGGAAAGATGTAGAAGAGATATCAGGAGTAAGTGTTGCGTTACGCAGAAGGAAAAGAAATAACATTGAAATAAATAATAAATATTAACGAACGTGCATTTTTATCGTTTTTAAAGGCTTTAATTTATCCTTCACACGTTAATTTATTAATCTCCATTCTATAACTTCTTCGTCTTATCTTTCTTAATCTCTATGAATTAGAAGTTGTAATTTATTTTTAATCGTTCATATCGAATGTTTTTTATCTTGTAACGTTGATAATTATTTTTAAAGAGATTTCGAAAATGGATCGGTGATCAAATTACTCTTTCTAATGTTTGCGTTGTTCTATCAATAATTTTATTGACGCTTTTTGTTCACAGTTTGTTTAATTACGTAAAGCTTAATATGTTATGTGACTGCTGACCACACACCATAATTGAGAATACGTTTGTTCGTATATTTTTTGTCAATATAATACAATTGTATACTCAATTATGATTCATTTTTTCTTATCACATGCGTATATATTCTATGGTATTCTGGAACATCGTGTCAATTGTATTCTAATAGGCTGGAAATGTGAATAACATCTCCATCTTTCATTCAACAATTCTCTCTTATTCGTAATATTATAAGTAATCTTGATATGAAATGAGAAATATAATAAAACATATCTATATCGATAATTTTACTTATGTATGTTATTTATAGCAACACGATAATTAATTAATTAATTAATTTTAATTAATTATAATAATAAATAAATTAATTAATTATAATAGTATTAAATGTTTTATATTTAATTCTTTTGAATCTCGTGTCATGTATTTTGTTTTATGTATTTTGCATGATGTACTTTGAAAGTGCGTACATACAATGCATCTACAATACGCGTAAGCTTATTGTAAGAAAAATATAAGAGAAAAAATTTATTAATCAAGGTCGATTATTTTTTTCATATTCGCATGTCATATGAACATGCATTTTTACTTTGCTGTTTTTGCATTCGTCAAATTTATTATTTATTATTTATTAATTTTTTATTGTTACTTCTTTAATATTATAAATTTCAATTTTGAAATATATAAAGTTGTTTATTAGAACGGTAATATATCATTATTTCAATTGAACAAGTGTAAATATTTTTATTGTCGGTAAATTCTATATCAAATCGAAAGAAAGAAATATATATTATTTTCAGTCGTCATAATATTTTTATTTGATAAGTATCTTATTTACACAACCACAATTAAATTTGTGTACAGAATATTTTTAATTTATAAAATAGATAGTTATTGAAAGTTATTAAAAAGTTATTAAAATTTTTTCTAGTTATTAAAAATGTATATTTTTACATTTTCAAAAATTAATTTTTGATCGTCAATTTGATTCTATTAGCATATTTAAAATTTTATATTAATAGCATCAAATTGACGATCAAAAATTAATTTGTGAAGATTTATTATTTCTGCAGTTAAATGATTGTGTTGCAAAACTAATATAAATATATTTATGAATTTATATGTAATTATTCCAATATCTAGTTTTGAGCCGCATTTAGCAGCTTTTTATATATCTGTATAATGAATTCATACATATTGGTCGTATTTTTACATTGTTATTATTTTAAGTTTCGCGATTTAATCCGGCAACATCCTATATAATATAAACTATAAGATTCTATCAACAATGTATGTACATTGTACTACATACATTGAATCCAGCATATTTCAGTAAAATTATAAAACATGTATTTTATGCTTGGCGCTTTATATGAAATTAAATTTCATATAAAAGCATCTTTAAAAATTACGTCTGTCGCATGTCGCGCGAAGTTGGCAGCTAGATAGTTTGAACGGTTTTCATCGGCCTTTAGATTCACACTTCACATTAATTTACGGGACGCCGCGGGCGGTGATAGTCACACGTAGTTTCGTTCGCGTCGTAAATATCGCATTTGTTCGCATTATTTCGTCTCGGAATATACTGAAATGCACCTCACATCGTCAGTGATAACGAAGTATTGGGAACATTCTGAAAAATGTCGGGCGATCATATCTCGGTGATTATTGCGAACATTGCGTGAAGGTTATAATCAAGGACTTTTTACGAAGTATGGCGCGTTCGAATTTTCGACCGTTGTATGTGTAGGTATAACGTAGGGTGCTTTCCAGTTGCTTGATACATCCAGATATATACATTTTAACACACATATGCAGAAATATACAGTGAGTACAGAAAGTATTCGTACAAAGAAAATATTTTTTAAAAAAACTTTATTTTTAAAAAGTAAATATTATCCAGAAAAATTAGCCATCGAATTGATGTCGAATAGATAAATATTTCAACATCAATTTGACGTTGATTCGATGTTTAATTTTCGATCATTTCTTGTTGGATAATTAACAATTTATTCATAAAGAATAAAATAGACCATGTTTTTTTAAAATTATATATACCAAAAAGATGTGTATTAATTATATAAAATATATCTGAAAAATAAGCGAAAATTAAAAATTGTGTTGTTTGAATAAAGTATTCGTACAGACAAGAAATTTAACTTCTAAAATCAAGAATACATGCGAAGCTCGTTTGTTTATGTTAGAACAGAGTGTATTTATTGTTTAAAATTGTTAATGTTTATTTTCTACAAATAAGGTTTTTTTTTTTTAATAATAAATTTCCTTGTAGGAAATACCTTGTAGGAATACTTTTTACTCTTGTATGTAAAAAGATTCTTTTCAATCAGTGACACAAGTCGACACAAGCATCATTCTATCTTCGTTGATATTCAGTGAGTAACTTGGAACAGAATGTATATACTGTATGTTTTCGGACAGAATGAGATTAAATATTGCTTTTTCCGTCTTTATTGAACGATAAATAGCAAAAATGTTGACTATTCAACGTTCTCTAACTTCATTTATAGACGCCGTAGTTAGGAATGTTACATGGTGGAAGTACCATGGAATCATTGTAATTGTCATTACAAAACACAAGCTAACAACATGGCTGATTAGTAACCTTCGAGTAACTTTCGCATAATGTGCAGTTTTATGTCGACGATTAGAACAATTAGAATGCAACTTATGTTGCCGTGTACACGAAAATGTCTAGTGATTTTATATTTGGAAAATATCCATACCTTATGCATCGCGTTACAATGTCGGGAGTGCGGCAGCATTGCGTGATAGTATTTCGATGATTAATTAACGGACGTGATTTTCGCGAGTGTCGCTAATATTTATATGATTGCCATGGAAGAATAAAGAAATATGAAAGGAAAAAAAGAAGGAGAAGGCCTGAGAGAACTATGATGGAGCAATCATTGGGTAAACAGTTATTTGTTT
>NW_017259229.1:851025-861792 GCF_001594045.1 Atta colombica | reverse complement strand
ATTTTTAAAGGATGAATTTGCAAAAAAATTATGTAATTATATTTTTCAAAAATATTAATTATTTTTGAACACTGCTTTAATTTAAATATATTTATATTTTACAGGTTAACAGCATGTACACAACTTTGCAACTGTGCATTATATTGGTAAATATTTAATTATTTTTTATCTTTTTATCTTGAGACAATAAATTTTTGTGAAAATTGTGTAAGTACACTAAAAAAAAATTTGTTCAAGTAACTAAACATATTTAGTTGTTTGCAGATCGAATCAATCATAGTCTGTTTAATAAATTGTTTAATGAGCAGACTACGGTTAAATTCAGTTAAATAAAATTTGTTGAATTAACCAAATTTGCAAACAAAATGTTTTTAGTTGAACAAATTGTTTTTTTAGTTTACATGTAAAACATACAAAAAATGCCAAATTTTATAAACTTTCTTTTTCTCATAATTATTAGTGTTAATGAAAATCATATTACATAATATAATTCATATTATAGGTTTTTTAAATTAATATAAAAATTTAAATTTATAGCGTTGAAATGAATTGACTGGGATAGTTTAATGCCATTATTTAATTTTATCATTTGCGTTGAAATGAATTGACTAGGATAGTTTAATGCATTATTTAATTTTATCATGTTACATTTATTTATTGATTTATTGCGTATGCATAGAATGGAATTCATACACAGTTAGAGAATATAATAGAATAATGGATTTATTAAAATCTAGATGTATTATCCAAAATGAATATATTTTGTCCAAATTTAATTTTTAGATAATTTCGATAGAAAACATTAATTTGTTGTGCAATTACTATATTTTTGAGGATGGATTTGGTAAAATATTAAAAGAAAATGTAACACAATTAATTTTATGTTTAATTGCAATATTTACAGTGTATGATGGAACATTGTAATTACAAAAGTACCCTTACGCATTGCACACGCAGTAATAATCCTAAAAATACATCCTCGAGGAGGGGGAGTTACTATTACATACATATATATATATATGTATATCTATGCATGTATCACGTTAGAGATAGTACTTCGATAACTTCGCAAGTGCTAATCATTAAATACAATTCGCCGAATTAAATATACGATAGTTACAATTGTCGCAGTATATGGACTTGAAAATATTATACTTATTTATCTTGTTGGGTTATCTTATTGCGTGGGTTATAATTATGATAGTTATCACGCGAAGATGATATACTATATTGTGCTTATAAATCGGTTTAACGTAATAAATGTATTGATCGATAGTTTATGATAAGATCATATTATTAACATAGTCATTGAATATAATTCATCGTCTGCTTAAACTTTATATGTGATTCTGATAAATGATGAAAAGGAACGTCCATCATTAATCTTAGTAAAAAATCATAATATTCACATATTAATTTTTCCATGTTATTTTATTAACAATGAATTTGTAAAAAAAGACAATTTTACATGATACACAATTATAACTTCAGATATAACAGGACGTTTATAAAATATATAAAATTAAAATTATAACTTCATGAAACATTTTGTTTTTAATTGAAAAATACTAATTCATATTTTACATATTAATTTACTATATATGTATGTTGTATAATGAACATCGCATTTGACGCACGTTCAGGAGACAATTAAAATAGTATTACAAACTTAAATTCTTCAACAGAAGCTGTTCTTGTAAAAGACACTATTATGTACATCTGCCATTTTCGTCGTAATACACAGAGATGCCGTTTTATCGGTTAGAGAAAAATATTAGGGAAAAATGAGAGAGGGAATATTGAGAGATCTCGCTCCAAGATTGGCATTTGGTGTATCATTTAGTCGAGCAAACGACAGGATGTCTAATTTATATATACTGTTCTATCTTCGGGTCTCAATTAATCACGGGAATTGTCTTTCAGATCCTCGGGTGAATGCTTGGTTTGTGAGGTCCAGGATGCTGGTGTTATCTTTTATTCTTAGGCGATTATCTGACCTGGACGTCGCGCTGGTATCCTACGTCGGGGTGCCAAGAGGCCACTTAGACCGCGTGTTTCCTCGTGCTTCGTGCTGGCCGCGGTGCTGGTCTCGGTCAGAACCGCTTCGGTCGGCTCAATTTCGCTGAAAGTAGTTTCCTCTTCAGATTCGGCCTCCTCTTGGTTCGATTGAACAGCCGGGGTCTCGGTTGCCTTGCGTCGCGGTAGTAGTGGCGATCTTCTGATCGCCGGCGGCAACGCCAGTGGTTTAGTCGTTGTCTTCGGTTGCACTTGCAATCTATTGCGGTTGCGAAGTTTGTTCAAAGGATTCGTTGTGATAGCTTTTGACGGTGGATTGATTTCTGCCGGTGCCTAAGAAACAAAAGAGATAATTAGTTGCATAGTTTAAGTGAGATTTAGTCGTAACTTCTCGGAATTTGATGTTTTATCGAAGTGGCTAAAATATGACGTAAATAACACAAAATATTCTATAAACATTCTTAAATGTAAAATAAAAATCTTTTAAATTTAGGATACTTTAATCAATAGTTCTATGAACTGAACATTGTATTCTTTTAGATATTTATACTCAACTTTTTTTAAAGGAACTTTCATACAATAGTCTTTAAAATATTCGTAGAGAATAAAAATATATGTAGAATATTCTATAAAATGTACAAAATATTTTACATATGTATGTTCATACATTTATAATTGTACCATTTGGATTTATTATAAACATACCATAAATATTTGAGTATTTTTAGTATATTCATGGAATACATGAATATTCTTAATAAATATCTATAAAAAATTCATAGAATGTTGTGTACTAGCTGGAAGCACTTTTGAACTCTGTACTAAAATTTTTTGAATAAATTATAATTAAACAAAATATTTTAAGAGTAAATAAATGTTTCTTAGAGATATAATAATACTTTTAAAAATAAATTATAGACAATACAGTTTTTGAAATTAGTTATTTATCGTAATGAAATCTTCATTCTTCTATTTTCATTTTCTTTCTCTCTCTCTTTTTTTCTCTTGGATTTCGTCTCTGATTTTTCATTCTTATCAGTGCTTAGCTTTCGTAACTGATGACGATCGCGAAGTTGTAAAATCGAAAGGTGAAAAGCGATCCCGAACCATCTCCCAACTCGTCGATGACATTTCGAAAGGCCATTCAGTGAAAGTAAATTCAAAGAGAGAACTTTACCGATTGACATCACGGTGTCCTCGTACCTAATCTTACAAAGTATGCAATTATCTCGCGACGATATGTATATACATATACATTTGAGAATTTTAGAATTTTAAATCTGAGAATTTTAAATCCTTACCTTTGGCACGCGGAATCGCTAGTAGATCGAAAGAAAGAGATATTTGCATAATTATATGGTTTGCTTGGTAACAGAAACATTTGTTGAAACAATTAATATTTATAATTCAATTAAGATATTTAAAAATATTCTTAATTAATTAAAAAATATTAATTTAAAGAAGACGAAATTTATATTGATATGAAATTTGTCTTTTAGTTTTTTTAGTTTTTTAATAAATTTATAAATGGATTTTAAAAATAATCATTAGATATTGGATTGTTTGCTGATATTTTTTTGCTGGATTGCTTATGTTTATAAATAATATGTTTTATGAGAGAAACATTCACAAAAATAAATCATATTCTTTGAATTTTGAAATATATTGAAAAAATTTTTTTATACAAAAGAAAGAGAGAGAGAGAGAGAGAGAGAGAGAGAGAGAGAGAGAGAAAACAAAAAATGCAAGTGAGTAAAATTAGGTATGAACCTCGTGAGTTTCCTCTTCGGTTCCTTCTCCAGCCGGTTCCTCAATAGGACCTTCAGGGGGAACTTCCGGCGCAAGCGTTGTAGTCGAAAGCTGTCCCGGTTTCTGTCTTAAATTGATTCTACCACCCGATCTGATGGCTGGTCTAATTGCAGGCGCGCCAGGAAGTCTCGTGCGAACGATGGATTTCGGGGTTGCAATTTCCGGCGCGGTTTGGGCGACGATCTGACCGGTTTCGGAATGTGCCGCTCCCTCCTGGGGTTCTTCGCTTCCCGGCGCGGCTGTAGTCGGTCGTCCGCGTCTCCGATTGATGTTCACCTTGTTGAAGATAGGTCGTGACGCTGCTGCCGTTGTTGGCGCCGTTGCACCGTTTGATGGCGCCGATGTTGTCGTGGAGACAGCGATTCTGCCACCGGCTGGTGCGCGGAATCTGCCGCGACCGGGTGGCAGTTTCTCTGCATTTGCTGAGCTGGCGGTTTCCTTCTGCACGGTGTCTTCCTCGATCGGTTTGTGATTACCGCCCGGTCGAGGTCGCTTAAACCCATTACCGCCATTTGAGCCATTGCTGCCGAAACGTGTTCGAGTTTTTTGGGTCGGCTCTGCGGGTGCTTCGGTCGTGCTAGTGCTGCCGTTGGACTTAAATCTGAAGGAAATTGAAGATATAAATTTTATATTAGTAATATAATTTCATAATATAAGTAATATAATAGCAATACAAAAAAAATTTGTAATAAAATGAAAATATATATTAAAATATATTCGTAATATTAATAATACAATCTTAAAAAAATTATATACAATCTAAAAAATATTTTTGTATATTTATACTATATTTTAATTTTATTGCGAAGATTTATAAATGAAATTTATGAATAAAACATTTTTAGAGCAAAGGAATATTGATCAAAACAAAATTAAAAAGAATTACATCAAGTAAGCAAAAAAGAGTTAAGATTAGATCTTAATGCCTAATATCTACATGTAAATTTGGAATACATCAGTTACGTAAACTACGCATCGATTGCTGTCGGACTTGAATTCTAAATTGAAATTGTAATAATAATATCACAAATTAAATTGATCATCAATTTTATAAGAATTTTAAATATTTTAAAACACTGAAAATTGCGAAAAATATTACGCCAACTAGGTTTTGAATATGAAATCTTTCGATTATTTCGTGCCGAATCGATCACTGAGGCATGTGACAATAGAAAGGATTAATTGTAATAAAAATTTACCGGTTTCTTGAGATAGCTGGGCCGCCAATTCCAGGTCGTCGGAATTTCCCTCTTCCTGCGGGAGCTTGAGTGGTGGTAGTCGATGGTTCTGTAGTCGTTGTCGTTGTGGTTGTCGGTTCAGTGGTCGTTGTCGTAGTTGTCGTCGTTGTCGTCGTCGTCGTCGTCGTCGTCGTCGTTGTGCTAGAAGACTCATTAACGATTGTAGAGTCGGCAAGTTCCACTGGTGTTGTTAAATCGGTCGTGATCTCATCGTTGGATAGCGTCGTGCTATCTCCAGCTGTTTCATTAGCATCACTGCTGGTCGCGTCTATCAGATTACTTTGTCCTTGTTGCAGGAAAGCGTAAAGATCCAGAGCAACCTTGTCCATAACTGACGGATATTCCGTCGTTGGATTATCTGTGGGATCAGCAGTGACGCTAGGATAGACCGGCGAAACTTCCGTTTCACTAGACTCTTGTGTTTTGTCTTCCAAAGGTACGCGTTTGTTGCCTGATCTTTCTGGTGCGTCACTTTCTTCATCATTATTTTCTTCATTGAAATGATGTATCGGTTGACCTCTGCTCAGTTCGACTCCAGTCTGAAAATTGATTTATTCGTGTATAATTCTTTATTTTACTATATATAATGCCTTCGTAACTTGAAAATATTTTTAGTTGTAACAAAATTATCTAACAAACATCAACTAACAGTAACATAATTTCTCAGTTACATAACACATATTAATGTTATGTTATTATTAAGTGAGAAATTATAACTATGTTGTTAAAACTAAAACTGTATATTAGAAAACATAATATATGTTAATTGATGTTGTATTGGGTAATTAACAACTCTTGTAATAAAATATTTGCAATTCTAATTCTAAGCATTAAAATGCTTTTGATTATAAAGTGCTATCTGATATTTATTTCAAATTTAGATTAGTTTTTTTTCGCAGATTGTATTTTATTTAAACGTTAATATTTCTATTTTTATTATCAATATACTTATATTAAAATGTCTTGATTAATGAATGCTCTTTAGATATAGAATGCAAATCTATATTATACTTGAATACTTTTTTTTAAGAAAACAATTTATTTTAATATAATTAGAATAATTACTTCAGTCGATGCTGTGCCCAGACGTCTTCTAGGAGTCGGTGTGTCTTCGATATCTTCTTCGACAGGAGCGGGTTCTTGAACCTTTTGAGGTCTTCCGCGATTTCTGATCAAAGATTTCTCTTCATTGTCCTCATTAGGCGTAACACCTAAGAATCTGATAGGTCCTTTTGGTAAGGTTTGCGGAAACTCGGGACCCTCTTGATGAGTTCGGAAGCTGCTGGAATCAACTAAATCCAGATTCGGTCGTGGTCGGTTACTACGAGCTCGTGAAGATTCCGTTATGCCTGTATTGTGATTTGATCGCGATCTGTAACAATTAACAGTATAATTAATTATATTTTATTTAGGCTGCATTTCATTTGACATTCGCAACGCTCATGGAATCTTTCATCCTTATTGTTTCAAATATTAAACAAGAATAAATAACAAGAATAAATAATGCTTGAGCATTGTGAGCGCCAAATGAAAGGCACCCTTAGAAAACATATTACATTTTTAAAGTGTCAGTGTATTATTAAGAACATTTATATAGGTAATTGTACTTATAAATTTTATTAAATTTTTGTCACACAATTGTGATAAATACCTCGGTGGAAAACGAGTGTTCGCAGGTAGTCTTTCCTCGGAAATATCTTCAGTTTCAACTAATTGTCTACCTCGATTACCGTTTCTATTTGGTATGACCTCGTTGTTGCTAGGCTCCACGGTGCTTGACCTCTCCACAGTACTGTACTTGCTCCTGTTGTTGGTGGTGCTTACTCTCCTGGGCGCCGAGGTTGTTCTGGAAGGAATGTCGTAAGAATTCGTCACAGGTAAACCCGCCGTACCTGCTTTGTTTTCATCCTCCTCGTCGTAGTAATAATACACATACTCATATTCGTAATCCTTCCCGTTCGGTCCTTTCTTCACCTATTATGTAAAAAAGAAGTAAATTGTGATTTAATCAAAAATGTAATTTTTGAGAGAGAGAGAACATAAAATTAAACCGCACATATATAGCGTGCTCCTTGAAATTGGTCGTCACTTTATACGTGCTTCTTATTAATTTATGTAATTTCGATGATTATACTATTTCTGTGTATGTATGTTTCTATTATATGTATATGTTTGTTATATATGTTCTACTGCTTTAGGTTATTGACTACAGATTTTTCGTGGTTTATGTTGTATTTTAAATTATCTTGAGATCAAATAATTAACTTGATACATAATATGGATGTATGGATATATGAATTCGTCATTTTATATACTACAAATATGGAAAGAAAAATATATAGTTTATTTTACTTTGATTTTTTTGTTAAGAAATAAGCAATTTTGAAATTTTCTTACACAATTAATTCTTTATTAAATTTTTATTAAAAACCTTTTGTCATCAATTCATCGGAAATATCTCCATCAGTCGTGGCGACCGATTCAAGAAACACGCATGTTTATATTCTTTTAGTAAAATTCTTGTTACGTGCATTCTATTAAATCAAATATAAAGGGAATGTATAATCAATTTATTAATTTTACATATACCTGAATACGAGAATTCGTACCAGCTGGTACTAAACTAACGTCACTCAAGTCTCCGAAATTTGCGTCCGAAAAACGAGCATAACCATCTTTGCTATCCTCGCGAATAATGTTTACAGGAATGAAATCAAAGAGGTTGTCTTTGTTACGTGCTTCACGTGGAGTTGTTAGGATTGGTAGCATAGTTGTTGGATATTCCGCGCTAAACATATGCAAACAATATTTATATCGTTATTAGAAAAAAAAATTTTTTTTGAGAGAGAGAGAGAGAGAGAGAAAGAGAATATTGTTTATTAAAAACAGACAAATTGTTATTTTTTCAAACAAAGCAAATAAATTAGAATATTTCATTTGTTTTTTTTTGGAAATTTTCTTTGAATAAAAATATTTAGTGTCAATTATTTATCGGCCATTGTGATTTATCAGAAATTTATTTCATCGCATTTCATTTATAGACAGATTTACGAACAAGCGAGTTATACAAAAACATTTTACCTGACATAAACTCCCGGAATAACCTCATCCTGTTCACTTGGTCGCGGTCTTTTAGAATCAATTTTCTGTATTCTGCCTTCCTGCAGAACCTTTCCACTGTCGCTAAAATTTTCGAGCTCAACTCGTGTTTGTCTTTTAGTATTAAGATTCTCCAAGTTCTTTTCGGCCAGATCTAAACGTCTAGCAGGTTCGAGGGTAGCCACTTTTTTTTCAATATTTTCGAACTTCTGAGTTACTTTTTTAGCTTGCTTATTGTCTTTAAATGTGATTTTTTTTTCGTCGATATATTCGTCATCATCATCGTCCAATGGTTTCGCTATGTTTTCTGGCAACTTGTGCGATGTCACAAAGTCTGAAAATTCATCATAATTTTTTAATTCAATTTCATTCAATCGCTAAAAATTCTAAAAATTTATTAAAATTTATTAAAATACAATAATTCTTAGGATGGATTGTTACAAGTTTGAAAAATCTGTATATAATGATTTAGTTAAAACAAAAATCCATTGTTATTGTTTTATATTCAATGTTATATTAATTAAGGCTATTTGGTTGATATTAATTAAAAAGACAATATCAATCAATAATTTTGTCAAATATGTCCTGAAAACAATTCTAAAAAATAAAGCAACAAATTTGGATTTTAATAATAGAACAATCTATGAAATTTATATTTTTGATAATGTTGAGTTGTAACGTATTATATTTTCTTAAATTAATTTAACTTGCAATTGATTGTGATACGATCAAGTTTTTAGAGTCTAAGTTTAAATGATGTGCAATCTACCTTCAATCGCGATAGCTCGTGGTGGCTGATATGTCGTTGCTACGACATTTTTTCGAGTCAGACTGTCATCGGATATCTGCACGATATCCGATGGACTGTCAGCTAGCGTGCCCGCAATGACACCGCATATTCTGCAAATTTTAATACAAAAAGAAAAGACGCATTAATAAATCTAACATAATTACTTTTTAACTGCCGTAAGGAAAGTTCAAGCTTATTTAATGATTAATTCCTACGATGATTAACATAAAGAGAATAAGAAAGTTATTATATCGTAATTTAATAGCGAAAGTGATAAGGCGCGTGTGAGATTCAAACAAAGTGTAAACGATGGCGGAATGTGTATAGCTAATGCAAGACTTGATTGGTGGTGAAAGTTCACATCTGGTCACATCGAATTGCAAGCTGTATCCGACGCTCGTCCGGTTCTCTCGGTGATTCGACTTCTTCATACCCGTTGCGCAAAAATTAAAGTTTACCAATAATGTTAAATTCGGATTGAAATTCGCAGGAATATTTCAGCAAAGAATTTTATAATTTAAATTGAAGAAAGTAACTTATTTTTATTTTGTAAAAAAATTTCATTTTTCTGAAAATAATTCATGGGAGTGAATAGAATTATTCCAATATTCGGAATAATTTTATTATTATAATTTAATTCCTCATTTGAAAAAAAATATTAAGATCGATGATGAGTCTAATGATGATTTCTGGATGTGACCTCCTTTTCCAAAAGTTGCCCAAATTAGTGATCACGAGACACATGATAGCTTCTACATTTGAACTATTAACATCGTTGACATTTTTCTATTTTTATTATAGAAGCACATAATAGCAATAAAATCTCTAAAATAATTTCTATATCATTTCGTAGAAAAAAAATTTTCAAAAACTAGAGAGACAGATCTTAAACAAAGTTAAAGAGAGAACAACGAGATAATGAATATCTTTACTTTATAGTAGTTATTGCATTCACAAGGACGATCGGTTACTCTTAATTTTTTTCATGAGCGAAGGATAGCCACTTCTGAAATTAGCACAAATATCTAGAATTTTTTTTCCTCAACAAAATGGTTGCAAGAGTATTGTGTCACAAAATGGTTAAAGGCTCACAAATTACTTTAAAGCCCGCTCTACGATTGAGTAAAACGTAGTTCTAAGTAATTGTAGTTATAAAATCAATCACAGTCAAATACGAAGAGAATATCCTATTATGATTGATTACAATTACAATCACTTACAACTACGTTTACGCAATTGTAGATCAGACTTAAAAATGATTTTTTTAATTACAACAATGCTACATGTGTATTTTTAATGCAAAGTGTTAGGGTAATTTAAACATTTTACAATATAATAATATTATATGTATATAATATTATACATACAATTTAAATATTGCAACGTTTTAATAGATTTTGTATTGTTAGTTACAATTTGCTTTGCATTATTTTTATGTTTAAAAAAAACTTATTTTTGTCATAATTTTATATATTTAGTTTTACTATATATATAAAATTATTCTCAATTAACTATTAATTTTTTAGATTGAAGAAAATATTTTATTTTTATCACGTTAATATAATCATATCAATATTCACTGTTTGTAATAAATTTATTATTTTATGAGAAGAGAAATAATCCTACGACATTTATAACAGGAAATCAGTTGAATATGCACCGTTCCGAGCGATCTTCCGATACAGAAATAATTCACAACTGGAATACATATCATAGCAAATAAAATAAAATAAATTATAAGATACGTTTTTTCCCTTCTATGCGATCGAGTCAGATATAGAGTTGACGACTATTTGCATAGAATTATAAGTTTGT
>NW_017259229.1:825097-850925 GCF_001594045.1 Atta colombica | reverse complement strand
ATACTGGATATTGAGTATATTTTACATGAGGTAATCGTATCAGTGGTAGAAACATATTCCTTTCAACGCGTATAAACTTTATTATATACGATAACAGAATTGTAGGTATATATATATATATATATATATATGTATGCGTGTGGCGCGTGCGCGTTGTGTGTGTGTGTGTGTGTGTGTGTGTGTGTGTGTGTGTGTGTGTGTGTGTGTGTAGAAAGTTGCTGATACTGATGTATAGGTAGATCTCCTAAAGAGAAACAATACTCCCTTATTTCATGGAAATTAACTCTTACACTTTATTAATACTGATCAAATGATCTGTTTAGACTAAAGAAATAAGAACTCATTATATTCATATATTTGTTCTACATATAATCAATTAAAAATGAATTCTACAAATACAAAAATAAAATTCTTTTTTTGCAAATTGTATAGTTTAAATAATAATGGTTATTATTGATAATATACCATTTTATATGTTTATATTTAGTTCACTGTTTCTTAAATCAGCTTTATTTAAATTTTTTTCTTATTTTTTTTTATAATACAGCTTTACATAGCGTAAACACTGTACACAAATTAAGAATTCTGAAACTTTGTGTGTGTCAGCAATAAATTGTATTTAATTACTTAATATCCAATTTTTAAAATTATAATTTAAAATTGATATAGAAGTATCTCAAAAATTTTTAAACTTAAACTTTGAAATATTTATAATTTATGAATTAGTTAGAACAAGATCTTCAAATAATTAAATTGTTACATATTTACATATATTTTTGGGTTTCTGTAGATCTAGAAAAGTTCTTTATATAAACAAAAAAAATATTTGAAAGATTGTTTTAATTTTATTTTTAAAATCATTTCTTTATGAAATAAAAGAATTTATGGTTTTTACTTTTATATGTTTGTACAAAATATTCTACATCTTATATTTTCGATTAAAATTTTGTGAGCTGTAGTAAAAAATGAAAGTAAAGTCGTAAGCAAAATATTTTAAGTTTGATAATTAAGAGATCAAGAAACATAACGGCGCATCCCGTCTATCTTGTTAGATCGAAAATGGAAGTTTAATATAAGAATTTATCGCGAAATCGTATGGAGAAAGCGGTCTCGCTTACAAGCGCGCGTATCTGCATAAACATACTGCGTACGTAGGTATCTCCAGTGGCACGAGACACTGGCATTACGTAAGTCACAATATTACGGCAAAAGCCTATTACAGCCTGTAAATGTTTTTCATGCCGCCTACGAAATACAGTTCTCTACACATAAATTTGCTGAAAGTTAATGGGAAAAAAATGCAAAATTCAGAATATCTAGAATTTTTATTAATTTTCTTTTTACTTTTTCTTATCTAGCATCATAAGTTATAAAAGATAAATATCATGTAAAATATATATGTAATAATTTAATTATTCAAAAATTTAATAGCATAATACTTAAATATTTTTCAATCAATGAATTATTTATAGTAAGCATTTTTTAAAAATATTAATTACAAAGCTAATTGAATTTTAACTAATTTTCTTAAATTTTCTTAAAATAATTTAGTTTTGTTTTTTAGATTAATCCTACGCGCAAATTTATTTAACATTTTAATGACACGAATGTGTTAACGAATTCAGAATAAAATTTTGTTTGTAATATTGAATTGGAATATTTGCACTTATTGCAAATAGGGTAAAGCGAGGTAATTTTAGGTTAATAGGAATTTTTTTAATTGTATAAAATATTGAAGTACTTAATATATTCAATTAAACATACAAAACATGCATTATTGCATCAATTTTTTATACATTTTAAAAATTTCTGTTATTATCTAAGTTAATCTACTTCATTCTATCATAAAATCAGAAGATGAATAAACATTTAAAACACATTAGTTTATTAATATAAACTTTTTTTCGTGTATTGATAATTCTATGTCTGACGTTAAAATTGTATATATTTAATATGCAAAAGAATAATTATTCCACGTAATTTTATTTCTGAAATAATATATATAGAATATTAAATATATTTTATTCATATATTTTATATATACATATATTGTGTGTGTGTGTGTGTGTGTGTAATATTATATTTCATAGAAAAATAATTTGTTTTAATAATGTATTTTTTATTAGTAATACCATGAAATTAGATCATGCATTTAATGATGTGCTTTATCGAATAAAGCGTAAATTCGTTGTAAATTCGTATATTTGTGACGCTTTCGCCAAACGTAATAATAATAATCCAATATGTTGATTTATATACGTTTCCTCAACATATCTAATATTTTATAACGTTTAAGAAATGTTTATAAAACATGTGCTATTTGGAATGGACTCAAAGCATTTGACTATTACTTGCTTGTGTTACTTTGTGTAAATCTCTCACTTCCAAGGGAGTATAATCAATTGATCTCCGATTTTAATTTTAAGCTTGAATATGTTAAAATATAGACAAAAATAAGAGATACATTTTTTACGTATGACGTATAAAAAAATATTTCTCATTTTTGTCGTCAATATTTCAACATATTCAAAATATTAAAATCAGAGGGGATTAGTTGGTTGTGTTCCTAAGATTATTACCTAAGATATTTCTAACAAGATATTAGGTAATAATAAAATACTTGAAAAATCTGTAAATGAAACGTACGTAGAATGTGTTAGATTTATTTTGCTTTTCAATATATATCTTTTATTGAATGTATTAAAATAAATAATTATATGATACAAAAGATATATATATATATATATAAGCAGATAGAAAATAAATAGCCAATAACTATTTATTTTTGTATATTATAAGAATCTATATTTCTTATTTATATTATTACATATATATTTGTTATTAATTAATCATTACATTTACGTATTTCAATTATTTCTACATGATTAAACATCATAAGTTATGAGCCAGTTAGATTAATTCCTTTCTTTGATCGACAGTTTAAAATTGAGGGCACGTCTGGAAGTTTCTCCCAAATAAATTATATATACATTCTCCTGAAACTGTAAGTAATTGGCGTATCTAAGAGAGTGAGTCGCTGATTGCGTGCACCGTTCGCTACGATAATTCTCGTAATTTAGAAATAATATTGCTTGTGCCCATGAAAAATCGCTTTCCTTCATATCGATATAATCATTTATAATCATTAACTGTGATTTTTTTTATGAGTCGCTTAAACAAGAATTTTTTCATTATTCATAAAAGCAGTTTAATTGATGTAGTTTAATGAGAATTTTATAAATATTTCGTATATGGATAATTTTCTTGATACATTAGCATATTTTACTATCCTTGAAGAAATCTTGAATAATCATTAATATTAAAAAAAAATCTAGATAAAATAGTAATTAAAATTGTTCGTTAAATAGATTTTGTTTTATTGTTTGTTTTCGTTTGAAGCAAAAGTTGCATAACTTTTTTATAACGTGCAGAGGTATATGTGTGTATATGTGTACATATTTTCATGTATATATATATATATATATATATATAGAATTATACTACAAAAATCAAATGGAAAAATGAACATAAAATATTCAGTGATATTTATATAAAAATAATACGTAAACAGGAACTAATTTAGAAATGCAGTGCATAGCATGATTATAAAGATACGCATGAAGTGTTGACTGAAATTTAATTATCATTTTCAATGAATGTAGAAAGGAATTTTGATAGAGAAATTCAGATTCAAACAGACAAACTGTGTCGAATCTATAATTCTACATTATTATTCATGAGTAATCAACATTAGGTAATTAAGTTTTTGTAACTTCCTGAATTCTTAATATATTAGAAACTTTTAATATTTAAAATGTTTTTAAATACTTGAGAAATACAATATTATATTTTATATAACGTTTTATGTATCTTTTGAATATTTTTAATACAATGCATTTCATGATATTATGTATCCATCATTGGATATAAAATTTTAAAATTTTGATGTGTGTTCTTGTATTATATATACTAATTGAATTACTCATTTTAGAAAAAAAATTGTATATTTGATATTTTTATTAGTATGAAAATAGATTTTTCTATATTTTGCTACTTTTTATGCAGATTTGCATTTGCTTATAGAAAATATGTACATTATATGTATACATGCAATGTTCTCATTATCAAATCAGTTTCTTAAAAAAAATAAGTTTCTATCGTTTTTTTTTTCTATAAAGTAACTAATTCAATTATGTATAAATTTTTCATAACTAAGATTTGAACTAAGATTTTCAACAAAGATTTGACTCTCACACGCTTCAACACTGAGCTACGTAATATTTAACTCTCTCAGATAAAAGAGAGATGCGAAGGATTATATAGTTGACTGATTTCTTGAGTACTCACAGGAGCACGCTTCTTAGCCACATGTTTGCACTGCACACAATTTTCTTCCTCGTCTTGCTCGCCTTTCCTTCTTCCGTTTCTATCGTGATATGTGAACAGCTGCTTCAGATTAATGAAACTTCTCGATATTAGTATATACTCGGTATATTTCGGCACACTCAAGAATATCGATATATAGTCTTTCTGCGAATATTGATGTCCTATGTATGTGTCTATATCGTCACCGGACACTCGCGATCATCTCTGTCCTTTTGATCGATCACGACTGGCACTCGTCTTCCAGTTGCACGTAAAAAGATTTTATTGTTGATATGTCCACTGGGTTCTCCAGGATGTGCGCCTCGACCGACGTGACCTCCGTCCAGCTTTGTGACGTGACTTCGCCGACGAGGCGCGAAACGAATGAACGAATGACAAAACGAACGCGCACCGATAGACGGAGAAAAAGAAAGATCAAGTGAGAGTATGCATGTGTATGTGTGTATGTGTGTATGTGTGTATGTGTGTGTGTGTGTGTATGTGTGTGCGAGAGAAACGGAGAGTGGGAGACAGGGAGAGGGAGAGAGAGAGAGAGAGGAGAAAAAAAAAGAAAAGACAAAAAAAAGTGGAAAAAGAGGCACTAAGTAAAAGTAAGAGGTAGCCGAAGGACGTGGTGAGGGTATGAGAACGGTGGCGAATGCAGGCCTCTACTTATACCGCCACCCACCACGGCTATCCGGAGTGCACCCCACCAGCCCGTGAAAAGTGGACACCACGTAGTCGAACTCGACTCGACTCGGCTTGGTACACTCGATCGACACACCGGGGGCTACAGGAGACCCGAGAGATCCTGGCTGACTGCACGGCAGTCACTGGTTCGCCTGGCGGCATATATCTCAGTCCAACCACCTGACTTCTCACGATGTCCGATTCGACTTCGCGAAGCACCATTTCTAAAGTGTATTGAGTAGCCCCGTTTTCTCCGTCTCTTCGTTATTGTCTCTTGTTTGTACTGGGAAAGCAACGTGCGATTTCAACGAGCTCAGATTCTGCTTTATAAAGCTATCTATACAACACAGAACATTCTAGCGATGTTGCAGCAACATTGCAACGTTTCAATGACATTGCAACGTTGCTGCAATGTGGTTGAAATGCTCTGTGTTGTATGGGTAAAGATATACGGAAAAATAACAGATATGAAATAATATCTTGTTTGAGAAAGTGATTATAACAAGATGTTTCAGACATAATATTCGTGGGACTTTCGATTGCTTGTTGATTGCTTCCCGCTGCTATTAAATGATTCTAAAATTTCTCCTCATCGTAGTGTAAAATTAACACTGCTGATGCAATTTCGCTCATCCGGCAGATATCTTCGTCCCCTCTCTTTTTAAATCTCTGCTTCTCTTTTTATGGATGGAGGCTCCAGTTACGTGAGGAGGGATCTCATGAGGATTTCAAGGAACATCTCGATTAGCACAACTGCTTTCGTAATATGCAATTTCGCCTGAATCATTTCAAGTACATCGAAAAGGCGGTTCTTGCATTAGAAATGCGGAGCCGATCATGTCAAAAAGATCTTCGTAGAACGGTGACAAAATAAGAAAAGGGGCACGAGACCGTGAAATGTAGAATCGCTCTTTGACAAGTTGGTCTCTCTCCCCGCGACAATCAGTGAAGCGTAGTTCCGCCACAGGTATCAAGAGCGAAACGTGCTTGAAAGGATCGATAATCTTTATTGGGGCCATTGCATAAGCCGCTGCAGCATCTTTACTTCCTCCTACACTCAGCAAAGAGATATTTCTTCGTGGATTCTATTTCTTCGCCACGTTCCATTTTTATCACTATTCTATGAAAGTTGCACATTTATCTGTAGAGTATTAATTTATTTCTTGATGAGAATATTTTTTGTATTTTCTCAGAAACTTCCCGATTGAACATTTCCAGTGGATTCCTATGGGAATCTATAGGAAATTATATAAATATATATTTCAAATCTACGTAGGAATTCATACGCGCAATGAAAATCCACATAAAAATCTATATAGAAATCCACTTTTAAAGATTTTTATAAGACTTTTGATCCAAATCATTATTGAGAATCATATGAAATTTTATATGGATTTTCTATATAGAAAAAAATTTTCACCTGGTTTTTTAAAATAAAGCTCTCTTACCTTATTTGGTTATTCTATTTGAGAAATCAGAACTATGTCAGTTGTATTGTAATCTAGAATAATTTTTACTGAAATATATTGCTTCAATAAATTCTAAAATTAGAACTTCAACTAGTACTTAAATCAGTGACGAAACGAAGAAATCTAGTTAACGTCGGCATTTGATTCGTAGAGATTATCACATGTGATTCATGTAATTGTTGGCGAGAAATCATGCAAGACTTTTTCTAACAATAATTTACAAAGATGATGCTTGCCAATTGTCACCGTAGGTGTCAAGGTCCAGTGAAACCGATAGCCGTATAAATTATCCAGCCCGGAGCGTCACGCCAGAACCAGAAGGTAGTTGTGGCATTAAAGGTCTTTGCGTCTCGTTGCGCAAGAAGAATGTCGCTCCATTAGGACCAGACATGACCAGGTCATGATAATCGAATGAGTGTGGAGAATATCGAATGGTTGTATTGATTGTTTTTTGGGAAACTGTATTAAGACGATATTTAAGGAAAACGTTAATTGTTAATATTCGAAATCTTCTAAGCACGAAGTATTATTAGCGCGATGAAAGAGTGACAAAAGTAGGAGAGAAAAATAAAAGTAGGGAGGGAATAAAAGTAGAAATATTTTATTAGATTTCTTAACATATACATATAGCTAAATTTAAATTTTTCAGCAAACCATCCCTTCTATCTATAGTCAATTTGTTAACTGCAATATGATAAATGCGTAACTGAAGTTATACCGGCATCGATGACAGTAAAGTGTAGAACATAGAGTTAAAAAATCGCATGTATAGACATAGGTCTAAAAATAATTTTGTGCCATCAAAATAATTATAGAACGCTCAAATTGGTTGTTATCTAAAATTAAAAATTATGCAGCATTGCTTATTATACTTGACTCTATTATTATGCTTGAGTAATTATTTTGATGACTCAACAAAATTATTTGCAGATCTATGTAGCTAAATTTTTAAATACTTCAGCAAAAAAATTGCTTAGCCAATTTTCCAGATAAAAGACACCTCACTGCAGTTTGTATTTCACAAGACAAGATCATCGATCTCTTGTTGTAGTGCGCTAAATCTTGATGTCTCAGCAGAATTCTCTCGAACACATTAACAAAACTGTTCATGATGCTCATGGCTTTGCTGGAAATTCCAGTATCGGGACTTATTTTAACACTTGTAGTTAAATAGCATAACTCTTCTTCTTCTTGCGTTTCTTCTTCTTGTCGATTCTCAGAAGAACTAATGTTCTTCTGAGCTCGCCTTCTTCACCGCTTTATCACTGATTTTCGATGGTATGACGATATTAGTAACAAAACTCTTTGTGTACAAGTTGTGGACTTAACGAAGTCTGAGCGTCGATTTTTTTTTTATTTATAAAATGGAAAGAAATGAATCCAAAAGCACGAATTTAAAAAGAAAATTTTACATAAAAGGCATTTATGAATTTTATTTGCAATTTTATAAAACATTGTTTGAAAATTCGAGATTTTAAATAATAATCTTTCTGCTTCTCAGATACAAGATAATTGACTAATGTGGAGTATAAATTATGAGTCGAATCATTGATCGGATTCTTCAGTCAAGTGTTTTAATAACTACTTATACTTATAGAGATACATGAACTAGAAACAGTGATTCTCTGTAGGTGTATACTATGTGTAAGCAACTGATACATATGTATAAGTATGATGTGTATGTGTATGTATACGTATATATGTATCTACGAGACTTTCTCTCAGCGAGGAGCACCCGTGCGCGCCCATCGAATAGGCAGACACGTGAAACGCAAGAGAACAATATCTTTTTTGCTATGCAATTACACTCGCGCTATTACACTGCGAATAGAGTGTTATAACATAAAGTTCAATTGTCGGAACAAACTCTTTGCCACGTAGGCGAACGTAGTATTTGAACATAGCATTGTGCACTGAGTGGAACGGATCGTCGCGCAGAAAGTTCGTAAAACAATATTCAAATCGCAATATCTCGTCTACTCGTCCGGTAAGAATAGTGAAGCAACCGTGGGTGAGAGAGTAGGAATCCAATTGTGTAGAACATGATCGTTACTTTGCTGCCATCAATATAACCGCGGAATATACAATCTTCATCTCTTTTCGCAAGAGGACTAACCACAGTGCCACGAAAATCTGCCTAAACTTACAGCTCAGTTCCTATTTCGCTGCAAGCCACATTTGCAATAAGAATACAATATCATTTATAACGAATCTTTCGACACTCTGCCCGCAAGATATATTTTTATTTAGCAGAGAATGACAAATACCAAAGCAAGAAATAAATCACAATATTGTACATAATTAACGTACACAAATAATAATATCTCGTAGTTTGCTTCGATTGTATTTGCAATAAAGTCACTTTTACTTTGTAGGATTTTCCTCCAACCTGGCAAAAAATAAAAAATAAGAGGCAACATCACACGGTGTTCCCAAGCGGTCACCCATCCAAGTACTAACCGTGCTCAACGTTGCTTGACTTCAGTGATCAGACGAGAACTGGTAGTTTCAACGTGATTTGGACGTTGTCCGATTATTAGGTTTTTTAAGAATGGTTTTTTTTTTTGTGACTTGTGAGGTTTGTTCACGTTGCATGCTTCAAATTCAGAGAAAATTTTATAATTAGCCCAGTACTGACTGACAGAACATTGGCTGTTATTTGATAGCTAGTGAAACTTCAATAGTGATTGACAGAACTTTGGCCGTCAAATGACAGTCATAAAATTCGCTAAGTATTGGTTTGTTTATAATTGTTGACGTCTCCTGTATGGGAATAAAAAAATATTCTTGTATCTGTTACATTAATTTCATTTTTTTAGAACAAAATGTTTATTAATTTTTTATGATGATTTTTTATTGACAAAAAATAAAAAATTGAGAGATAACATCACACGGTGTTCCCAAGCGATCACCCATCCAAGTACTAACGGTGCTCAACGTTGCTTGACTTCAGTGATCAGACGAGAACTGGTAGTTTCAACGTCATTTGGACGTTGTCGGATTATTAGTATTTTTATGAATGGTTTTCATTCTTTTGTGAGGTTTGTTCACGTTGCATGCTTCAAATTCAGAGAAAATTTTATAATTAGCCCAGTACTGACTGACAGAACATTGGCTGTTATTTGATAGCCAGTGAAACTTCAATAGTGATTGACAGAACTTTGGCCGTCAATTGGCAGTCATAAAATTCGCTAAATATTAGTTTGTTTATAATTGTTGACGTCTCCTGTATGGGAATAAAAGAAAATTCTTATATCAGTACATTCATTTCGTTTTTTTAGAGCAAAATGTTTGTTAATTTGTTTTTTATGATTGACAAAAAATAAAAAAATTGAGAGACAACACGGTGTTCCCAAGCGATCACTCATCCAAGTACTAACCGTGCTCAACGTTGCTTGACTTCAGTGATCAGACGAGAACTGGTAGTTTCAACGTGATTTGGACGTGAGTACATAAGTTATCTAGGAATGGTTTTGTTTGATTTCATAACTTGTAAGAACTTTGTTCACGTCACATGCTTCAATATTTTACTCCTACTCTAATATGCTTGTTAGAGTAGGAACAAATCTATAATTATCTTGATTGAATTATCTTTTGTTTTTTATGCAGTGATGTATCATAAGCATTGTATTATATTGCTACATAAAAAAACAAAAATATGCAAATGATGATAGATTTGTTTGCGTTGCATACTCCAACCTGCTCCAACATGCTCTTACCATAACTTTTACTCGCCTGCTTTACTCTAACAAGTATATTACAGTGAATAGGAGTTGTTGTAGAAGCATATTGAAGCATGTTGGAAAATGTGATATTAACAAATTTAACAAATCCCAAAATCAGACAAAATCATTTCTAAATAACGTAAATAATCGAGCAACTTCCAAATCACGTTGAAACTACCAGTTCTCGTCCGATCACTGAAATCAAGCAACGTTGAGCACGGTTAGTACTTGGATGGGTGACCGCTTGGGAACACCGTGTGATGTTGTCTCTCAATTTTTTTATTTTTTGTCAATCATAAAAAACAAATTAACAAACATTTTGTTCTAAAAAAACGAATGTAACTGATATAAGAATATTTTTTTTATTCCCATACAGGAGACGCCAACAATTATAAACAAACTAATATTTAGCGAATTTTATGACTGTCAATTGACGGCCAATGTTCTGTCAATCACTGTTGAAGTTTCACTGACTATCAAATAACAGCCAATATTTTGTCAGCCAGTACTGGGCTAATTATAAAATTTTCTCTGCATTTTAAGCATGCAACATGAACAAATCTCACAAGTCACAAGAGGAAGAAAATCATTCTTAAGAAATGTAATAATCGGACAACGTCCAAATCACGTTGAAACTACCAGTTCTCGTCTGATCACTGAAGTCAAGCAACGTTGAGCACGGTTAGTACTTGGATGGGAGACCGCTTGGGAACACCGTGTGATGTTGCCTCTCAATTTTTTTATTTTTTGTCAATCAAAATCAAATTAACAAACATTTTGTTCTAAAAAAACAAAATGAATGTACTGATATAAGAATATTTTTTTATTCCCATACAGGAGACGCCAACAATTATAAACAAACTAATATTTAGCGAATTTTATGACTGTCAATTGACGGCCAATGTTCTGTCAATCACTGTTGAAGTTTCACTGACTATCAAATAACAGCCAGTATTCTGTCAGCCAGTACTGGGCTAATTATAAAATTTTCTCTGCATTTTAAGCATGCAACATGAACAAATCTCACAAGTCACAAGAGGAAGAAAATCATTCTTAAGAAATGTAATAATCGGACAACGTCCAAATCACGTTGAAACTACCAGTTCTCGTCTGATCACTGAAGTCAAGCAACGTTGAGCACGGTTAGTACTTGGATGGGTGACCGCTTGGGAACACCGTGTGATGTTGTCTCTCAATTTTTTTATTTTTGCCAAGTTAGAAGAATAATATACAGCAAAAGTTACTTTCCATTGGAATGAAAATTTTGCACTCAATAAGGTAAATACGACATAACATCATATACTTTTGTTGAGTACTAAATTTTAACATAGATATAATATTTATGCTCTGTGTTACCTGAGACTGTTTAGTCATAAAATCTTTTTTTAGTCATAAAAATGACAAAAAGCAAAAACAGAAAAATTAGTCTTTTTTCGGAATTGGAATTCTTAATATAATTACTTTAATTTTATATTTAATATAATAAAAAAATATTTATTTGATGTTTGCGTTTATTAAGAAAAAAGAGGTCTCTTAAGAAAATAAAAAAAACTGAAATTTATATATTAAACTCGTTAAATAAATAAATAAATAACTAATCATATGACAAAAGCATATTGAGAATAAATATTGCGCGCGCTGTGTACTTTATATGTATATTTAGCGAAATATAATCTTGATGACTAGTAGGAATAATAATCTTTTTATATGTCTGTATTCCACCAATACTTAGATTTATCATTTTTCTTGTTAGATTTTTAATGTTTGGAATAGCTATACCGCCATATTAGCATTATTACTGTCTGTGAATATTTTATCTTCTTATTGTTATTATGTCTAGGATAATGATACATTAGTGGAACGTTTTTATAATCTTGTACATATATCCTTTTTGATCGAGGTAAAGAAAAGGTTCCGGAGAAACCAGTGGTAAATGTTTTTTCATAATACATACATTGTTAAAAATGTCATAAAATTTAATGTATTTTTAAATTACATAAACAAAATTTAATTTTATGACACTAAATTAAATTTAATAATAAATTCGCAATTGAAAAGTATATTTGTGTACATGTACATGAAATTTAGTGTACTTTTCATAAAATTTTACGAAGTTTAGTACATTTTTTATTAAATTTTATGTATTTGCATAACATTCAATGTAAGTAAGCATTAAATTTAAGTTATTTATAACTTCATTTTCATTGATAACATTAAATATTTTTAATGTACCTATTTGAAATTTGTTTCCATTACATATAACGGAAGCAAATTTCTTTTTCTTAACAGTAGAATTTAGATACAAGGTTCCATGATCAGACTATTTTAGGATATTTTGCTCGCTTGTAAAAAGTGGTTTCGCCTGAAGTTAATTGTAAAATTATCAATACATGGGATTTTTGTTGAATTATATAATGTTTCATTATTTATGTATTTCGTATAATCCGATTCTGCAGATCTATTCATATTTAGGTGTGTAAGCATTTTCTTTCGAAAACTCTTATTTTCTCCATGAGAGACGCACTAATATATTGTACCACATAGAACAACCGTATGTGGCCTTATCAATAGCTGGTAGCATATTAATTTGACTTCTGGGTGTAGATATTTAGAATAGAAGAGTCTTTTGAGACTCATAAAAGATTGTGTAGCCTTTTTTAATTGGATGTCTATATGTGTGCAGTCTCTCATCGAGATTTATTCCAAGATATTTAACGATGTTTTTATGTGGTATGTTTTTCATGCTATTATTTTTCTTTGAGTTTTCTATCATGAACGATTTGTAATTTTTTTTAACATTTCTATCGCATATAAAAGTGATGATTGAAACAGGTTTCGCATTTATCTATATTTATATTTAGTTTCCATGTTTAATATTTCAACTTGTGTAATAAATTCTAGATTTTATTGTATTTTAGAAGACCAGCTATCTGCTGAGTATACAATTAAGTCATCTGCGAATGCGATTGCCCGAGGATTGTTCGGTTGATTTAGGCTGAACATTTTCAACAAGTCGCTTGTGTAAAAATTGAATAATATAGGCGAATTGATCGTATCTTGTTGTAATCTGTTATTTATTATGAATGTGTTTTTGAAATAAGTTTCTTCGCCAATTATTATAAATGAACGTTCGGATATCATGTTTTAGATTATTTTAATAAAAAGTTAAAGTTAGTTAAATAAAGTTGATTAGGAATTTTTTTTTTTATTAATTTATATGAGTCCATCTAGTCGTACTGCATCAAATGTCTTTTCCAAATCTAAGTGCCTAAATATTGTTTTTCGTTGAGAGCCCAAGTAATATCAAACATTAATCTATTTAAAGCTAATATTATAGAGTGACGAGGTTGGAATCCAAACTGGCACTCTGGTATTATGTCGTTCTCTTTGCAGAAAGTAGAAATGCGATCATTGATAATATTTCCGAATATTTTACTGATATTAGATAAAATCGACCTAATTCGCTGGTAAATTTTTATCTTTATTTTTTTTTAAGATTGCCACCTTTAGTTTTTTTCCAACTATCTGATGATAAGGAGTAATTTATAAGATTCAAATTATTTTTTGGATCGTCTGCTATATTTTCATTATTGAATATACATAGAGTTGTATTCGAGTTTCGTTCTGTTGTATTTGTGCTCTAGTCTCTTTATTTATTATATTTATTAAGTTGTAGTCTTACTGTAGAACTTATTATTTATTAGCGAAGTAGACTCCTATTACGTCCTAGTTTATCTTGTAATGTGTTAATGAGAAAATTTCTTTGTGTTAATGAGAAAAGTTTTTATCAATATCTATCTCATAATAGGAGAGTTAGGTGCAATTTTTAGAGTCGCTATTTCTATTATTTGTTTTTTCCTAAATATTCCATTTATTTTAGGGAACATTTTTGCTAGGTCCTTTTTCGAAATATTAATGATTTTTTTCCAATAATTGCTAATAGATCTTGAAAATTCAATTTTTAATTCCGCTCTAATATCATTTAATTCATTGTTCAGGTAATCCAGTCGATGAGAACTGATAGTTTCAACGTGATTTGGACGACTACCTAAGTTATTTAGACATGGTTTTATTTGATTTTGTGACTTGTGAAATTTATTCGTATCACATGCTCCAACATGCTCCAATATACTTTTATCACAACTCCTACTCGCTTTAATATGCTTGTCAGAGTAAATAGGAGTTATGGTAGGAACATGTTGGAGCATATTGGAGTATGCAAACAAATCTATAATCATCTTTATATTTTTGTTTTTTTATGCAGTAATATAATAAGCAACATTATAACGCTTATATATTATTGCATACTCCAATATGCTCTAACATGCTCCTACCAAAGCTTTTATTCACTCTAATAAATATATTAGAGTAGGAGTTGTGATAAAACTATAATATTGGAACATATGACATGAACAAATCTCATAAGTTACAAAGTCAAACAAAACCATTCTTTGATTACCTAGTTAATCAGGCAACGTCCAAATCACGTTGAAACTACCAGTTCTCGTCCGATCACTGAAGTCAAGCAACGTTGAGCACGGTTAGTACTTGGATGGGTGACCGCTTGGGAACACCATGTGATGTTGCCTCTTATTTTTTTATTTTTGCTAAGTTAGAAGAATAATATACAGCATCAGTTTACATTGAGTTCTATACGAATAAATTATTATCAAATGTTGTTCCACCTTATAAATACTTTTTAAACACTTTTAAATCGCTACCGATCGGAATATCGAATATCTAATGACCGATTCGCATTAAATTTATTTATTTGATACGGTTTTACTTAAGTCACGCAACACATATGTGTAATTATAAAGTGTGTTACGTCAGTTACTGTGTTATCCGATTTATTATTCAAGTATGTTCTTAGCACGAACTGAATATTATTTTGTATCGGAATAACACACGCTATGTATGGAATTACTGAAGAAAAGTAACACGTCTGCTTTGTGTTACATATGTATTATATAACAAATATTTCAGATATAACTTTGATACATCCCAGCAAACAAGCTGACGTTATTTTGATGTCAAAGTGATATCTTTCACGTTAAAATAACGTTAAAATGACGATATTAATTTGTTCACTGAGATGTAAAAAAGGACAAAATTAATTTTTTTATTTAATTCGATTTTATTTAATACTAAAAAGTCTTTCTATATATTTCTTATTTTTTAAGTTTATATTAGGGAATGTTAATTTCTTACTATTTTCTTATTATTACTTAGCATTATTTAATTTTCTAACCTAAACAATTTCAATTTACATGAACATCTTGATGCAGAATTCTTTAAAATGTTCTTTCGATAACAGAAAGGCACTTGTAGTGTATATGGTCATAAAATGTGTCTAAGCATTGAATCAGCTTGAAGACGATTGTCATTCGGCGCGTGCGATATCCGCTGCAACGACGGACCTTCTACATATATGTGAGTCGAAGGCTAAATACGGTCGGCCATTGACTGCCGTGTGCGAACTTACTTCTGTGAGCACGTGAAAATTGCCTGTGTCTGGCGACCTTGTCGAATAATAATGATCTCTGACTGACCGAGATCGCGTCGGAGCAAACAAATCGCGCGAACGAAGAAAAAAGTTGAGAAATTTCAGGGACGACCTTTCGTACAAGTGAAATTTCCGTCTGTCGCTTGTCTCGCGGTTGTTTTATTGCCGATATCAAATGTCGAGCGTATACTTGATGTCCATCAGAGCAAAGTAGCAAAAAACGTGAATGGATGAATAATTAATGGCAACGAAACAGTCTATCTCGAAAAAGGAAGTAGTTAAAATTTTGTTTTACAAATTGTTTTTGAATTATTTATTTGTTCACATTTACTGTTAATAAAAAAGAAAACTGTTCAACTATTTTTAAACAGTCAATAATGTTTTTATCTTTGATAATACATTGAAGACAGCCATATTCTCTCTTTTTGATATATAGAACTACATAAATAATAATATTATTATTTGCAGTAATAATTATAAAAATTAAGTTCTTAACCTCTGCCTATAATTATTTTATTATGCAATTATTGTCATAGACACTAAATATTTTTCTCTTAGTGAAAGAGATGATCTTTATTTTCAACTTTATTTTCTGCTTAACTTAGAAAGATACTTCGTGAATTTTAAAAGACATGCGAAACGACCTGATGCACTTTGCATCTCGATCCGTGACGTGCTATTTTCCTTTCTATCTTCGATGGAAGGAACTCCCGCAGATTGCCAGCGCCGCTTTGGAACGGTTCTCGATCTCGATCGCATGTCTCTTTGAGCCGAGGTCGTTGGTGCACACATTTTAACAGAGATACATATACCAGTATATTTGCGGGAAACGGAGAACCTTGACTGCACTTTCGCGGAACTCGCGCGCTGCATCCCAATCGACCTTTAAAGGACCAACCGACGTTTTCCCAGCATACTTTCGAAAAGCAGTTATAGTACATGAGTTCACATAATACCTGACTGGAATTCTTGACTGCCACTGAGGATCAAGACATTTTTAATATTTGCTATTTACCAAGACAGTGAAAAGCTGTTTTCTACTTGCGATTCTCTTTCTTGTTTCTCATCGCATTGCATTGTCAAATGTTTAAACCATGAAATAAGCTATCGATTTAGTCTCTAAAACGATTTCCTATCCATGAGAGGATCTCGGTCACAACATCATCATTATAGGTATGCGAATGCGGAATATAGATGCGAAAGCACTTTCTCAGGAAGTAGGTGAGATGTTTATCTCGTATTGGATCTAGAACTAAAAAGTCTAATTGTAGATAATTCGCTATAATATAATTGTGGATAATTGTAGATAATTGGTAAATCTTTATGATTGTTATATGTCCTCGATCGTATAATATGAAGCATTTCATCTTCTAATCTGTTTTTTCTTCCTCTAACTCAATTGGAAAGTACTTTCAGCTTAAATATTCTGATGGAATTGTTCCATTTCTGATACGTACTGTCTATTTATATTTTCTCTAAGAAGCATTTGCTGTCGAGAAGACTATCATCAGAAGCTTCTAATATACATCCAATACAGATGTATTAAAAATATTTAAAAAAAACGTAATATTTTAGGTTTTTTTAAGTTGATATATTTTAGGATAATTAAGATAAAAGAAGTCAAAAGATCTTTTTTGCGAAACAGTATTTTCTATAATAAAACATAGGAGATTAATAATTCTTCAACCTTATTTAGATTTCAGAGATCTTTCTATCTCAGATTTCAAAGATCTTTCTATCTCTGCATTTTAGAAGAGGCTTTTACTAGACTTTATTAAATTTGCATTGAATATTCCTATAGCATGTAGATTATTATATTCTGCATCTTTTCACGCATTGTCTAAATCTACAATTCTATGCAGATTCCGCTTACATGTACGTGCATATGCTTCATAATTTCGACGTGACTTGACGAATTTGCAAGAGCGATACTGCATATCGCGTATTTCGATGACATTGATGTTTTTTTTTAATAATACTGTTTTTAACGTGATTATTTTACTTAAGTATTTTGTATATATCAAAAGGAAAACGTTCTTTTTTTTGTTAAATATTCATTAAATTCAGAATTTAAGTATGCTGTGCATATTGTACAGTGATGCAAATTGTGATCATCCGCTTTGATCCGAGAATCAGAAATGAACGAGAATTAGAATTTTCTGCTTCGTCCATTCAACTATACATTTCAATCAAACATTTTTGTCAATGTATTATTAATTATTACATTGTATGCAAATTACAATATGAGCGAAATATATGGCATTTTTAAGATTTCCAATTACAAGTAGAAAGTATTTTAATCGCATGCATTTTGTCGAGAAACAAGCAGCGTGATTAATTCATGTAAAAGTATCGCAGACGATGGCGACTCGCCAAAGAAGTCAGCATTTAGAATAGCCGCATGCTTCACAGCTGGCCAAACGAGATCGATTAAATGTAAAAACATCACAGCAAATGGCGTGTAGCCAATAACCGGCTGTTGCTATCAGTAAGGTATAGTTTGTGTCGTTTTCAATTCGGATTCATTTTTATAAACTTTGCTTTCTCTGTGAACACGAGTTTATTTCTTTACTTCCATTTTCAAAACATATCGTTTGAATGCGCACGAAAGGTGAATGAGATTGTATTGAAATATTCCATTAAGAAAATTGATTTTTATTTTTATATACGTTACAAGAATTATAAAAATACAAATAAAAATATAAAAGTGGAACGAATAAAAATATTAATAAAAGTATTAATAATTCACGTTAATAATTTACGTTAATAACAACAGTAACAAAAGTCAAAAAATATATGTTTATAACTGTTACATTCATTTCCTTTTTTTAGAACAAAATATTTGTTAATTTGTTTTTTATGATTGACAAAAAATAAAAAAATTGAGAGACAACATCACACGGTGTTCCCAAGCGGTCACCCATCCAAGTACTAACCGTGCTCAACGTTGCTTGACTTCAGTGATCAGACGAGAACTGGTAGTTTCAACGTGATTTGGACGTTGTCCGATTATTACATTTCTTAAGAATGGTTTTCATACTCTTGTGACTTGTGAGATCTGTTCATGTTACATGCTTCAAATGCAGAGAAAATTTTATAATTAGCCCAGTACTGGCTGACAGAACATTGGCTGTTATTTGATAGCCAGTGAAACTTCAACAGTGATTGACAGAACTTTGGCCATCAATTGACAGTCATAAAATTCGCTAAATATTGGTTTGTTTATAATTGTTGACGTCTCCTGTATGGGAATAAAAAAATATTCTTGTATCTGTTACATTCATTTCGTTTTTTCAGAACAAAATATTTATTAATTTCTTATGATTGACAAAAAATAAAAAAATTGAGAGACAACATCACACGGTGTTCCCAAGCGGTCACCCATCCAAGTACTAACCGTGCTCAACGTTGCTTGACTTCAGTGATCAGACGAGAACTGGTAGTTTCAACGTGATTTGGACGTTGTCGGATTATTAGTATTTTTATGAATGGTTTTCATTCTTTTGTGAGGTTTGTTCACGTTGCATGCTTCAAATTCAGAGAAAATTTTATAATTAGCCCAGTACTGACTGACAGAACATTGGCTGTTATTTGATAGCCAGTGAAACTTCAACAGTGATTGACAGAACATTGGCCGTCAATTGATAGTCATAAAATTGGCTCAATATTAGTTTGTTTATAATTGTTGGCGTCTCCTGTATGGGAATAAAAAAAAATATTCTTATATCAGTTACATTTATTTCGTTTCTTTAGAACAAAATGTATGTTTTTTATGATTGACAAAAAATAATAAAATTGAGAGACAACATCACATGGTGTTCCCAAGCGGTCACCCATCCAAGTACTAACCGTGCTCAACGTTGCTTGACTTCAGTGATCAGACGAGAACTGGTAGTTTCAACGTGATTTGGACGTTGTCCGATTATTAAATATTTTTTTAAGAATGGTTTTCTTTTTTTTGTGACTTGTGAGGTTTGTTCACGTTGCATGCTTCAAATGCAGAGAAAATTTTATAATTAGTCCAGTACTGGCTGACAGAACATTGGCTGTTATTTGATAGCCAGTGAAACTTCAACAGTGATTGACAGAACCTTGGCCATCAATTGACAGGCATAAAATTCGCTAAATATTGGATTGTTTATAATTGTTGACGTCTCCTGTATAGGAATAAAAAAATATTCTTGTATCTGTTACATTCATTTCGTTTTTTTAGAACAAAATGTATGTTTTTTATGATTGACAAAAAATAAAAAAATTGATAGACAACATCACACGGTGTTCCCAAGCGGTCACCCATCCAAGTACTAACCGTGCTCAACGTTGCTTGACTTCAGTGATCAGACGAGAACTGGTAGTTTCAACGTGATTTGGACGTTGTCCGATTATTACATTTTTTAAGAATGGTTTTCTTACTCTTGTGACTTGTGAGATCTGTTCATGTTGCATGCTTCAAATTCAGACAAAATTTTATAATTAGCCCAGTACTGACTGACAGAACATTGGCTGTTATTTGATAGCCAGTGAAACTTCAATAGTGATTGACAGAACTTTGGCCGTCAATTGGCAGTCATAAAATTCGCTAAATATTGGTTTGTTTATAATTGTTGACGTCTCCTGTATGTGAATACAAAAAATATTCTTGTATCTGTTACATTCATTTCATTTTTTTAGAACAAAATGTTTGTTAATTTTTTATGATTGACAAAAAATAAAAAAATTGAGAGACAACATCACACGGTGTTCCCAAGCGGTCACCCATCCAAGTACTAACCGTGCTCAACATTGGCTGTTACTTGATAGCCAGTGAAACTTCAGTACTGATTGATAGAACCTTGGCCGTCAGTTGACAGTCACAGTATAGGCTAAAGTGTTGATTTGATTATAATTATAAATATGCTTCTACTATAGCTCCTTTTTGATTTCAATCTCTTGTTAGTGTGAGTAAGAATTATGATAGGAGCACGATAGGGATAATTGAAAAACCTATGGATTTGAACGTATTGAAACATGCGATATGAACAAACCATAAAATCAAAGAAAATCATTATTAAAAAATAAGTAATCGGAAATCGGTAAACGTCCAAGTTGTCACATTGAAACTGCCAGTTGTCTTCTGATCACTGAAGTCAAGCAACTTTGAGTACGGATAGTAGTACTTGTATGGGTGACCGCTTGAGAACACCGTGTGATGTTGTCTCCCAATTTTTTTATTTTTTGTCGATCATAAAAAACAAATTAACGAACATTTTGTTCTAAAAGAACGAAATGAATATAATAGATATAAACATATTTTTTTAACTTTTGTTACTATTATTATTAACGTAAATTATTATTACTTTTATTATTATTATTTTTATTCATTCCTCTTTTATATTTTTATTTGTATTTTTGTAATGCTTGTAATGTATATAAAAATAAAAATCAATAATCTTAATAGAATATTTCAATACAAGCCCATTCACCTTTCGTGCTCATTCATACATGTTTAGAAGTAAAGTAATAGACTCGTGATTATGAGATATTAGAGTGGGGAGTTGTAGCATATTGGGCATGTTGGAACATGCGACATGAACAAATCTCACAAATGACAAAGTTATTCAAAACTATTCTTTGATAAGTTTAGTAATTGGTTAACGTCCAAATCACGTTGAAACTACCAGTTCTCGTCTGATCACTGAAGTCAAGCAACGTTGAGCACGGTTAGTACTTGGATGGGAGACCGCTTGGGAACACCGTGTGATGTTGCCTCTCAATTTTTTTATTTTTTGTCAATCATCAATATCAAATTAACAAACATTTTGTTCTAAAAAAACGAAATGAATGTACTGATATAAGAATATTTTTTTTATTCCCATACAGGAGACTCCAACAATTATAAACAAACTAATCGTTAGCGAATTTTATAACTGTCAATTGACGGCCAAGGTTCTATCAATCCCTATTCAAGTTTCAGTGGCTATCAAATAATAGCCAATGTTTTATCAGCCAGTACTGGGCTAAATATAAAATTTTCTCTGAATTTGAAGCATGTAACATGAACAGATCTCACAAGTCACAAGAGTAAGAAAACCATTCTTAAGAAATGTAATAATCGGACAACGTCCAAATCACGTTGAAACTACCAGTTCTCGTCTGATCACTGAAGTCAAGCAACGTTGAGCACGGTTAGTACTTGGATGGGTGACCGCTTGGGAACACCGTGTGATGTTGTCTCTCAATTTTATTATTTTTTGTCAATCATAAAAAACATACATTTTGTTCTAAAGAAACGAAATAAATGTAACTGATATAAGAATATTTTTTTTTATTCCCATACAGGAGACGCCAACAATTATAAACAAACTAATATTGAGCCAATTTTATGACTATCAATTGACGGCCAATGTTCTGTCAATCACTGTTGAAGTTTCACTGGCTATCAAATAACAGCCAATGTTCTGTCAGCCAGTACTGGGCTAATTATAAAATTTTCTCTGAATTTGAAGCATACAACATGAACAAATGTCACAAGTCACAAGTGGAAGAAAACCATTCGTAAAAAATGTATTAGTCGGACAACGTCCAAATCACGTTGAAACTACCAGTTCTCGTCTGATCACTGAAGTCAAGCAACGTTGAGCACGGTTAGTACTTGGATGGGTGACCGCTTGGGAACACCGTGTGATGTTGCCTTTCATTTTTTATTTTTTGCTTAGTTAAAAGAATAATATACGACGAGATACTTAAGAGTTGAAAAATTTTGTAATAATTAATGTAGTTCCGAAATAGGTATCTAGTAATTATAGGACCACTGAAATCATCAATCTGATGTTGATTATACAAATTAATTTTTTGAACATAATTAGCATAAATATCTGAATAATTCGATTTTAAATTCAAATATTACTTAAACATCTATTGAAATATGATTTTGATATTATTTTTATGTTTAATTTTGATATAAAATGGGCTAATTAATGTTTCAGTTAATTAAATGTTGTAAATTGGAAACAAATTAATACGATGATTATACGATGATATATGATTGTTAATTCGTTTTATGATTGATAATAGCGTGATTGCGTGTAAATTGTGTTCTTTCGTATAGGATTCTATTTGTTTGTAAAGCTTTCGCGAATGCGATATGTCGAAGCGAAATCCTAACAAAATATCTTTTGGCATATCTAGAATCGGACACGACTAACTCATTCAATGGCAATTTAAGGGCAGGAAAGAATCGGAGTTTTTATCGTTCGCATAAATATTAATGTAGACGTGAAGACAATGGTATTATATTATTGTTAAAAATCGTTTATACGATAGAATAGTTCATTAGTTTGCTCTATAAATTTCATCAACACTCATGCTCTATAAATTTTTAACAGTTTGTATGCCAAAATTCACTAAACAAATTAGAGAATATGATATAAGGCAGAAAATTATTTTCGATCGAATGATTTCAGTTTAAGGGAATATATTTATAAAACAAATTACAAGTTTACAGCCATCATACATTATCTATTAATGATTTGCTTATTGATATTAAATTGATAAAAAAACAAAACGAAGAATAAGATGTATGTTAATAAATCTTTTCTATCGAATGACGATTTCGATTTTAGGAAACTTACGTTATTTTTATCAAATAGATTTTTCTTAAACTTATTGGTTTCATCCATTTTTTGTGCTAAGTCGAGGGCTTTTCCGCCACAAATAAATCGTTAAAAGATACGGCATTTGCGAATGATAATAAAGTGTTTTCGATTTCGATTTGAGCAGAGACGAGACGGCGATGATGAAATCTGTCGAGGCGCCCAAAGGAATTTCATGGAAAGTACCTCCCACTCGCTTCTCTCTTCCCCTCTTTTTCTCTCTATCGAGATCGACCGGTCCAGACATTTTCCTTTCTCGTTTATCCCGATACTCTCTCGCCTGGCGTTAGCGCATGTTGACTAATAACGTACGCATATCTCGGAAATAATCCTTGTGTTTTCCCATTTGCAAACGCGCATTTATCAACGAGCTTATGGGAACCGGTACGAGACATGTTCGTCTTCGGCGTAACGTACGCAACACATCCGCAACGTATATCTTTTATAATTTATTTCTCTCTTTGTCTTCGAAGAATCTTCCGTTGAGTTTCCTTATGTAATGACGATACATTATTCCCCAAAAAAATAACAGGATAGAATTATAAAAGGAACATTATTACTGTTCGCGAGAGGTAGAAATAAAATAACAGTATAATTATTCTCGTCATTTTAATCTACCGTTTTTATTATGTATTATTATATTATAAGATTATTCTTTATTTATTTGTCTTACTTTTATGCTCATTTCTACTAATTTAAATTAACTTTAATTTCGGTTCAACTTACTTTTCGTCTTTTTTTAGTTCTATATAAGAATTTAAAAAAATGAAGAATAATTTGAATTGAGATTAAAGTTAATCTATATTAATGGAAACGGCATTAATATCTGAGCAGAAAATGTTTGTAGGTAAAAGAAATAACGGGATAGAATTATGAAAAAACATTACTTATTACTATTCGAGAGATTGTAATAATTAAATAGTGATATAATTATTTTCAGCATTTTTATCTTTTCGTCTATATTTTTATATTATAACAAGATTCTCCATTTAATTTCTCTTCTTTTTATCTTTTTCTCTTCTTTTTCTTTTTGCATTTTTAAGAATTAGAGAAAAATGAAGAATAAGTTGACTGAGATGAACGTTAATCTACATATCTGTAGAAAACGGTATAAATTTATTTTCTCTATACGAGCAGAAAACGTTACATATCTCGTAAGATTTAAAAGAGAAACTTCTATTTTTTGAGGAAATACGTTGTTGTGAGTACTTTTTTCTTTCTTTTCGACTGTGATGGATATTTCATAATGCATCTAATGCGCTATCGCTTTATGAAATGCATTCCGTTCGAGAATCGCTTGTAGAGAAAGATCTGACGCGCAGTCGGGCATTCCGGTTTCGCGAAACCGGATATCAACTTGACCTACTTTGCATCATGACGATCGCGAAGTTCTACATTTCGTTATGTGCATAGCGAACATAGTCAGAATACTATCATCCAAGAGTCAATTGAAAGCTAAACTATGAATAATGGAAGCTATCCTCAGCGTGAAAGTATTGATAATTGATTGATTGATTGATTTGATTATAAATAATTTTCTGATTCTCTTTTTTCACGCTTCTGGTAATTAAAATAAGTTTAAAATGATGCAATTTAAGATTAAGAACTTTTTTCTTCAGTTAATTTTAAGTTAGGTGGAACGTTTTGGATAAAACCAATAATTATAATTTAAATTATTCAAGAAACATGATAAAGCCGAGAAAAATGTATTGATGAAATTAATAAAATTATAACGCCCTTAAATAACGCAATGAAATTGCTTTTTGTTCTTATATTTAATCCTCTGGACACCAAAATTTATAACACAGTGATGTTGGTCTATAAAATCTATTTATAATTTATGTTAATTAAAAGGCACTAATTAATTTTGAGGAACCAAAATGAATTTACACAAAAAACAAAAACTAAATACTAAGAGCGGTATTCATATTGAATCTTATATATTTAAGATCTTATCATCTTAAGTATAGCATTAAGATGTCATGAAGACAAGTTTTAATATCTTGGGATGTATATTAAGACACTCTTAAAGTAAGAAACTGACTGAATATATATTATAGTCTAAGTATATTTTAATAATCCAAATTTTTGCTGCAGATGAAGAATAACATAAAGAAAGTTGAATTGACATTTTTGACAAAGAAGAAGTCAGGTAAAAACATTTTTTTCTTCAGTTAATCGATTGGATTGGATGGAACATAATTGCGTAAGATAAAATGATAACCGATATGATAGCTTTTTAAAATATTTGTAGGATAATATAAGTAATGTGTATTTAAGTATAATGATAGCTTTTTAAATTATTTAAAGAACATGATTTAAAGAACATGAAAGACAAGCGAAATGTATTAATAAAATTATAAGAACATTTTTTTCCAGATATTTTTAAGTCAGGTGGAACATCTTGCGTGAGATACAAGAAACCGATAACTTAAATTAGTT
>NW_017259229.1:820256-824997 GCF_001594045.1 Atta colombica | reverse complement strand
TTAATATTAATTTTAATATTAATATTAATATTAATATTAATTAATATTAATATTATGTAGCAATAAAATCTCTTATATCACTCTTATGTTTAATGAAAGCAGATTCTAAATAACGATACGTTCCGAGACGCCATTTCTTTATCTGGTGATAATTCTGGGACTACCTTGTTGGTGACCTTAACATTGATACACACGATATACAGATATATACACACATATATACATGCGACACGTGGTACCGCATGTCGTGGGCGTCCAATATCAATCGCGGTGCGTCGGTGAAAACGTTATAATTATACTGTCACTCGTGTTTGCATCGCTTTTTCTTATATCGATATGTTAATTCAATATCGTCTTGAATGCATCGTTTTCTTCGAGAACAGCATCGTACTTTCCGTACGATTCGCATTGTATGTGTGTCGTAATGGGTATTTAAATATAAAAAGTTGCGCAAGGAATTGGATAAAAAACCAAATAAGCATAAATAGTCAAGTATTCGGATTTATCTTCTCATTTATTGTTAGATAACCGGCCGATTTAACAATTACAAACTTGTCATGCTTGTGCTTCGAACAGTTTCTTTCAATTTCTGCTTTCTCGCAAATAATTGCGTGACGATATGCTGCATCGCGTCAGATTTTTCCGGATTTATCGAAAATTTATTCTATTTTGTAATCTGGCGATATATAGCGTATTTTCCCCGCATTAAAAAGAGAAAAATTTACAATTATAATTACATGTTTTATAATCATGATGATTATTATTACTATAATAACAAATATATACAGCAACAGATAATTGCTATAATTATAGTTATTATTATCCATAAAAATTGTAGTTACTATAATTTAATTATATAATTTGTAGTCACTTTTTTGGGCCAATCATATTTCATTTTTTATTGCCAACTCTATGTATATATTTGTTGAACCATATATACAGTTATTACTGTTAACAGTATAACAGTAATAATCATAATTACAGTAATATGCAATTATGTTGCAAATATCAAAAATTTTTCTTTCAATGTGCTATCGCTTAGCTGATCTCGCGTTGCTGATCCTGCACGTTGAACGCGCGTGGACGGATGCGATATCAGGGAAAGTGAATAAGGATCTCCTCTCCGCCCGAGAGAGAAAGTCTCTTCCTCTTCCTTTCAGCTTCCTCTCTACCGCACGATGTTTCATTTTATTTTACCGCTGGTCCGGCGTTATTATCGTTCATTGATTTTGCTTGATCGGGATATAAACTGATCGAATCGCAATCCTTATTACTTGCTACCGCCGTAAACGTCAACGACACTTGTCACGCTTTTTTCTTATTGACACGCGTTCAATCGAGACAGGAAAGCTGTTAGCAAACGGAGACATCCTGTTCGTGATTCTAAAGTTTGATATCAGGTTGATTAATCGAACAACCAGAAACACGTGACACGCGATTCTTCAATGTTTTGCGTACTTTTGAATAAAAGGATTTATTTACGTCTTATAAGTTAACGGAACAAAGTGAGCAGAATTAGTTCTAATAACAATAGATTCTGCTAGAACTAATGAGAAATGTCGCTAGAATTGCAATAAATTATCGGCACGATACTTTCTTTTTCCATGTCTTCTACATTTAAAGTCTATTAAAAATGATAATTGTTGAAATTTTGCTTTTAAATTACGTATATTGATATAACTCGAGCAGTACTGATAGAAACTAAAAGTGAAAATATTTTTCTTTTTCTGGAGAATTGTCATGCTAGACTCGCGAAGTTAGCGCACCATATTTTCAACTTTCATTTTTAATGAAAGTAAAAAATTATTACTGTGTGTAAAATAATTTTGTTTTATCGTATATTTATTTTATATATATTTTATATATAAAATTTACCTAATAATTATTTATCTAATAATAGTCTTATTTATTAAATGGATGAGGAAAATTAACTTAGTCAAAACGTCTTTTTCAGCATTTTTGTTGAAACAAATTAATTTAAAAATTTACATTTTAATCTTCCTCGTTTTTGGCCTTATTATTTTTATATTGTTTTGTTTTATTTTATTTGTATACAAAAAATGAAATTTTTACATGTTTTTTTTGTAATATTTTTCGTATACCTTCGCTCTCATCCACTTAATCAATTAATATTATTTAATTAGTATACTATAATACTTTATGTTTTATACTTCCTGCGTTCGCTCTCGCCAATATTTCTCGTCAAGTAGTAGATAATATCTTATTATTATATCATCCTGAGAGATGAACCTTCGTACATCATCTTGATGTGGTGTCTTGTGTAAGCCCTAGTCTCGCGAGAAATGATATATTAGGATATCTCTTTCTAGCGCAACACTCTCCTTTATGCTCGCAAATGAAATGTAATTATGAGCTGCTATAGTGCGCATGTAATCGACAAACACATTTATTCACTCTTGGAGGATATGCACTGTTACAGTTTGTGCAATACGCTGTGTTATAATGCATACTATACCTTCCATAATCGTTTCCTTATGTTGCAATGACATTTTGTCAGCGACAGTGAATGCAATTGCAGTTTGCTGAGATGCATGCGTTTGTCGTCACGTTTGTCACATTTCCCTGTATCGATAATTATTATGTTTATTTTAAATTACATTTTGAAACAACACAATGACAATAAAAGTCAAAATGATGAAGTATCTATATTTAAAGATTTAAGTAGATTATTATTTAAGTATTTAGTATATGTTCAGCGCAAAAAATTGATACTTTAGAATAACATTTAATATCGCATTCCACAAGAAAATTGACGCAAGCTTAAAAATTATTAAATTGTTCAGGAGAGAGGAAAGAAAATAGCATATTTAAAAATTATTTATTAGGCAGTATTAAACATAAATCAAATCTTAGGACTAATCATAAATTGTTTGTTCTTTAAAAAATAATATAGTAAATAATATAATAGTAATAATAATATAGTAAAATAATATAATAGTAAAAATTAATTTTAAGTTGGTGTTACCTTTCAAAATTATCTCTATTTTGATTTATCATTTTTCTGATGTGTCATTTTTCTTTGAGAAAATTATTCTTAAAAATAAGGAACTTTTATGAAATATGCCATAGTCTATATAAAGAGGTTCAGATGTTTAAAAAAATAGACATACAAGCATGATTATTCCTGCGATCTCTTCTACGACATTATCGAAAGGTTAACATGGGACTTGTTGCATTACCCACGGTTATTTCTGTTTACACTTAAAAGTCGTATATTGTGATTCAGGCATTTATGTAATTGGTTATAATATATGCAATGATTGAATATGCATATATATTTATTACAACTATTTCATATTAGCAGATAGAGATTTAAAAATGCACAACAAATTTTTATTTTATTTTCACACGGAAAGAACAATTTTGCTGAAGTATCTAAAAATTTAGGTAAATATAGATTTGAAAACTTGTTGGACCTCATCAAAATAATTACATTGCACAAAGTTGCTAGGACATTAAAACTTTTTACCTTATGACTGTCCTGAATAATTATTTTGACAGTTCCACAATTATTTTCAGGTCAGTAACTAGCTAAATTTTTATTTCCATAAAATCATTCAAAACGGTGCAGTAAATCCTTAATTTCATGGAATATAAATTCTTAAACCGCAATTACTAAAGTGTTTAATATTAAAAATAAAAAAGTTGCCGATAAAGATGATATACTATGTAATCTTCACCAAGGAAAAGACATTCTTAAATTTACTTGGGAATCCATAGACAAAGAAACATTCAGAGAACGGATAATGTTCGAAGATGAAGTCAGGTTTAACCTTTGCCATAATAACAGCGATAATAAATCGTGACGGTAAAGAGCTTCGCGCGGTCTGAGAAATTATAAATAGCGACATCAAAATTCTTCGTTGGACGCTATTTTTTTCGTTCATTAATGGTAGAGAAACCGTTTATTTGTTACTTTCCTTCCGCAATAACGATAACGGTTTCGCTGCGACTGAGGGCGGCGGGAAGTGCTGGCAATAACGACGGAGGTCGAGAGAAACGGGAAATTCCTGATGGAATGTCGTTGCGATCAAGGATGACCGGTGAACCGCGAGCGAAATCACTCCCGATTCACGATTAGAATTTTACGTAGGCTCTGGTCGTGAAAGTATTGTTCATATACGTGCGAATACACAATCGCGAATGTGCATGAATATCTTCATATTGTTGCCTCCTTTGTTTTATCTTTTGAAAGTATCTCTCTGATTATTACGTTTGCTGTAATGTTACTGCTTGTTGATTTATCACATTATATATCTCTTTCCATCGATTCAATGTCAGTCTTCCGGGATTAAGACTTGTGGATGAAAGAGTGAATTATGGCTAACCTCTATATACATTATGATAATTACAACCATTTTTTTTGTCAGTGTATGTGGCTTATTTTAAATGTCAATTTTTTTTTACTTGAATCCTGCGAATGTTTGTTAGGTCGAAACGACGTCTTGTTCTACCTATGACATTTTCTTTTCTTCTCTGAATTCTAAGAATAGCGTTGATCCTGCTGTTCGTAAGCAACCGCTTTCGTTTTTTTTTCCTCTTTTTCTCACCTTCCCTTTTCGTTCGTGGCCAAAATGTAAGATCCCGGTATCAGGACGCCGCTCGGATGTTCTTTGTGAGTGAAATGTTCCTTGTAAAGGCCTCAAGGCCGACCAGATACCACCTCCTCTCACTTTCCTGTCTGTCGTATACTTCTACTCTTACGAGCCCTGTCGCGACC
>NW_017259229.1:811029-820156 GCF_001594045.1 Atta colombica | reverse complement strand
TCTCTCTCTCTCTCTCTCTCTCTCTCTCTCTCTCTCTCTCTCTCTCTCTCTCTCGTTTCTTTTTATTTTCTAACATTTTATTCACAATCTTTCCTTTGGATATTCGGCAGTTCGGTCTTCTCGCGATCTGCAATTGACTCAAGGCTGCACAGGACAGCCGAAACCATAAATCCCCTCTACGAATTCTACTCGATAAAATTGAGTCCATGATGAACTTTAAAGTTCAGCGCTCTCTCTCTCTCTCTCTCTCTCTCTCGCGGACGAATTACGGTCACTTATAGGTCATGCAAACGCCGACGTTTCGATTAGTTTTGGATTAGTCGCAGATTTATATCGCAGTCTGCCGATCAGTTTCCAGCATTCAAATCCTTTGTGCCCGTTATTGTCAATGTGTTGTGTAGGAGTCAAAATGTGCAATATATTGAGCGATGAGGAATGACTCGCTGGATACTCTTCCCCTCTACAGATTTGTTATTTATGAATAGTTTGCATTGTTATTACTGTGATAAGTATTACGTTTAATTAGAACGTGCTGTAATATTTTTTGGTAATAAATAATTGATTTGTTTAAGCACTTCACTTTTTAAAGCCTGGATCGCGATTTGATTTGATCGTGCAGTTCAAGACATTTCTGCATATCGTGAGTTTGGATGCGCAAGAGACATTTCGATGAGGGTGAAAGGAGCATTAAACGAGCGTTGTGAAGAGGTCGTGATTGGATTATTTATCGGCAATAAAGTGGGTCGGTCGCACCAAACTTTCGGAGTTTCGGGAGTGGTAGGTAATGCGGCACTTCTCGTGCCACACTCGCATAATGTAAGAATGCAGAAGTGCACGCCCCGAACGCCTCCAACATTCCGAAGTTCGTCGTAGGACGTTTTCTCTTGTGTGCACATTCCGCGAGGATGCGTGTGCATTATTTTTACACGGCTCGAGCATTTGCGAATTGTGACGGGACAATAATGGTGAACATTAGGCGTCCGTCGCCGATCGGATGAGTTAGGAATTGAATACGTTTGCTATGAGATCGCCTAAATCTCAAATTATGACTCACGCGTTTAAGTTTATTTTTTGTTCTTATAGAAAATTAATATTAGTAATTGAGTTAAGTTAAAGTAATTAATTATTTTAAGTATTAAAATCATTGTTGTTCAGTGCTTTTAATTCTCCAAACTTCTTTTGCTTTTAATACTTCGATAATAAATTAGTAGATTTCTGTAAGGATAAGATTCAAAGAGATAAAATAATGAAAAGTTTATTAAAAAGAGAAATATTAAAAAGAAATAAATTTTTCACAAATTTTTCTTTCATTTTATTGTGAAGTAGCTATGAATGTAATTAAAAATATTTAGCATGAATTAAATATAGAATAATTAAAAAGAATAGTTTTGGGCATATGTAAATATTTAATTGCAATTAATATATAGAAATTATAAATTATAAAAATATTGATTAATTTTTACGAATTATGAACAAATTGTAAAATTTTTATTATCTTGTTTGCAACTTTGTTATCTATTATAATTACAAGTCATTTTCATATTTTTTTCTGTTATGTAATTATGAATTTAATTAACACAAATAGTAATATACATTATAAAAATGTTACATAAAAAAGTGTAGTTTTACAGAAGCTTATCTCGATTTATAATCTCAAGTTTGCATATTGATCTTGAACATTCCGTATTTTCCATATTCTAATGACATAATTATGTAATTATGTAAATGGAAAGTATTTTCAGTAAAAGTTATGTTGTGAAAACAATTGAACTACAAGGAATAGTGTCGCTTTCCAGAGAAACTTTATTGTCACATTGTCATTAATTTACATTTATACAATAGATGATTTAGGTGCTTGACGGACGACAGTGTTTTGCTATGTACACATCACTACTCCATCATCCCTTATGCACGCGTCGATCGAAACTCAATATGGCTACTCAAGGAACACACCAAGTCAAGAGGAAGTCAAAATGACTTTATTTTGACGTCATGAAAGTCAAATAAATTTTTTGTTATAAAATTTGACTCTTATGTTAAGAATTAAAATAAAGTAACTTCGATTTTTTATTGACTTTTATGTGTTCCTTGGGTAAGAGGAAGATTTTGCTCCTTTCGATTAACACCCATCGTAACATAATTGATATTTCCTAGCTTTCTATTGATCGTTTATATTTTTAATACCGCGCGGTAAATAAACGAAGCTATCGTTTGAACTATATCGTAATTCGCTATTATTTGAGAAAGACATGATGTCTCCATATAACTTGGGTTCAAAATGTATTTATACAATTCTTAATGTTTCTTTAATGTTAATTGTATATCGAAACTCTACGTATATGGAAATCGAAAGTACGCTCTGAATTAATATTCACAGACCTAATAACAAGTTATAATAACGTTAGAATGATGTTAAAATAAATCGTACGATCGAATGATTTTCAGTAATTATTTTGAAGACATTTTGACGTCATTTTTATAAAAGTCACAAGTGACTTTTTTGTTCTGTTTGAGTGCCTAAGAATTCAGCAAGCTAGATTGTTTTATAAAATTACAATACACTGTGAGAAAGATGATGATTTTCGGGCGCTGATCAGTTGTCGAATTCGATTGATGCGCGTTCTAAGAAATCAACAAGCTTAGGCAACTCTCATCACGAATTAGTAATCGATTTAACTGCGCCTGCGATAGGAGCTGGCTTTGGGTTTTACTTGGACCTCCTCCCGCTGAGTCTCCTCGACCTCCTCCTGAACAATCTTTCCTCTTCCTCCGAACCTGCCGCGTCCCGATGGTTTTGCCTCGCTACCTGCGCTAGTCTTGCTATTATTGTTACGATTACTTGTGGTGGCTCTGGAAACATATCACGCCATTGAATTATTTATTTTTTTCACATTTATTATTAACAAAAAAGAAGGATATAAAATTTTAGAACAGTCAATAATTTTTCTAATTTTGATAATAAGAAATTCAAAATATACAAAACGAAATTAGTAATTGTAACGAAAACATAACACATTTTGTGTAAAAGGACGCTTAAGATATTCGTCTTTATAAATTAATATTATATATATTATCTTTTTGAAATAGAAATCATTAAATGCTGTTTGTAGAGTAAATATCTTTTTTTTTAATATTGCATTACTTCGACTTAGCTGTGGTATGTTCCACTGCAGAATGCGTGGCAGCAGTTTCACGTGACTGAGTACTGGGTCCTGTCTGAGCTCTTCGCCTCTTCAAGGCAGCCAAAAGATCCTCATTTGATCTGAAATTACAAAGTGCGCATCTGCTATAAAATATATCTGGATTTTATTTTACGGCGGAATATTTCACTGCATAAGTGATCACCTGAAAGGCCTGACACCACCGTTATTCCGAAGTTTCTTCGCAGATTCGGTTGTCGTCGTGGGCGCTTCGTTTTCCTCATTTTCATCAACCGTGTCTTCTTCTTCCACCTCGTCTTCTTCGGGTGCTTGTTCTACTGGTTTCGATGTCGTTGATTGTGCCTAGAAAGGGAAAGGAGAAAAAAAAAGAGATTTATTTCATGTATGATTGAGATATTGAATTTATTTCCATATTTTCGTTTATTCCATATTTTCATGTGCATAGTCGTTAATATAAAAATGTTGGCCTCACCGGTGTTTTCTTTTTTCCTACATTTGGTATAGTAGCACGTCCTCTTGAAGATAGAAGACCTCCCAGTCGACCACCTGCTGGCTTTGTCGGCGCCGGCGTCACCGGCGCTGCCACCTCTTCTTCATAATCATACTCCTCTTCGGCTGATTTGCAGACAGCTATTATACAGAGGGCTAATATTCTGCAAAGAACACGCACATTAATAATTTTTGACTATATTAGCATCTCTTATTACTTTATCTTTGATAAAATATTACATAATTATTTTATGGTTTTTCTAAGTTTGTTTTTCTTTTACAAAATTTCTTGTTTTCATTGAAAGAAAAAAGTCCAAAATTATAAAATTAACAAGAAAAATCGACCGAAATGTACAAAAATAAGCGGAGAGATGAAAGTCTCGTTCTATAATGATTCATGATCTTCCTGACATATTGTATTTTGTCAATTTTATTAACCGATTTTGTATAAAAAAACAAAATGTAGTTCAAAGTTAAAAATTGGTGCTTTCGCGCGACATTAATGAAATTTAGAAAAAAAATTTGCTACATATACAACGTCATGAAAATTCTTAAAATCATTGCTTTTTTTATGTCTTTTTCTCAAATTTACGACATGATAGATAAATTTTATCAATAAATTCGTGTTCATGTCGAAATTGGTTGAAATTAGAGAGAGTATAGTTTGTGTGCAGTTTGCATGAAATTATAAAAATATTATTAATTAGTAAGATTTATAAAAATTAATTTTTTTAGATGTTAATTGTAATTCTTTTAATATTTAGTTATAACTAAAATGGAGATTTATATCTTTTTAAAGGATAATAAACAGGGAAGGGTACAAACATTTAATGCAATATCATACATAAATGTCGTGTTGTCAGATGACAGGTTATAACATACAGTCGCATATAAACGCTTTAGAAAATAGTTTTTTCTAGATCGAGAAAAAGGTGCCAAATCACGATCGAATGATCGTGTGAAAACTGTACACTCTATTATATATTATTGCTATTCGCGCTCAAAAAAGTGTGTTATTTAAGTAGCACGTAACGCCATCGCGAAACGAGTTTACGGCGTTTATTGCGGCGGTTAAATTGACGGGCTGCACTTAGAAAACAGTGAAACGCAAGTCAGAGTATTGCTTAGAGAATTTAGCTGGAGTGCGAGATTATGCAGTTGTTGTTACTTTAAGGACTTAAAAGGAACCATTTTATATGTCGCAAGATTGACTTCTTACATAATTTATATAATTTATATCATGATTTATACTATTTTTAAGATTTTCGAGACCTCTTTATTAAAAAGTAAAATCACGTAACATCTATTTTATATATTTTTATTTATTTGATCTAAATTTTTAGCAGCTCTACTTAATCCTTTTGATTTTTGTTTCTAATTTTGGAATTTCAAAGGCTTTTCTCGACAAAAGTAGATTTTTTAAATTTTAGCTCTATTTTATTAAATTTTTGTCGAATCTTATTTCTAATTTTAGAGTTTCAAAACTTTTCAAAGATTTGCTTCTTATTAAAGATTCCTTCGAAAAAAAAAATAAATTTTTAAATTTTGAGTCATCTGCTTCTTAAAATTTTTTTATTATGGGATAAATTGAATTTTTTCTTTGAAATGAAAATGGAAATTTTCGCAGGACGTATACAGGACGGTTGTCCAATCGTAACTTTCGCCAGGATCGAAAAAGGAATCCGAGGACGAAAGATCCTACTTGCGACGTGCGCTGCAACGATTATTACGTACGCTCGGCGCGCTGCCTGTTTGTTCGCATGTTCGTTTCGCGTTCACGTTCGCTCGTAGTAGATCCGCATACACTAGGTAAATTTTGACCTGTGACATTCACGTACACAGGACTCACTTTCTCTGCACGGTTCTCGTGCAACTCGCGGCGCTCAGGATTGGCCGCGCCGTTACGACGGGACATTCATACGTGAGGCGGCTCACAAATGTCAAGAAAACCAGCCGAACCCGGGATGAAGAAAGGGAGAGAAATTTCGAGGGATCCGCGGGAAACGATGAGCCCGGCGATCTCGATCTATAGTAAGAATACGCATGTTGAATGATTGCGAAAGTACGAATTCGAAACGTGAATTGAAATGAGAACAATGACGATATCTTCCATTATAGAAATCTAATACTGACCAATTTAATGCTAGTGATTTATTACTGAAAGAAAGTAATTAATTATTTATAGTACTGAACAATACTTGCAATACTTAAAATAAATAATTTCTATTGTCTTTCAGTATTAAATTGGCAAATATTAGATTTCTGATACTTGATTCTTAGAACAACAACATTGAAATAACAACATTGTATAAAAAAAATGTGTCGTTTTTTTAAATCTAAATATTTTTAATACCCATTTCTAAACTTTAGTATCCCGCAATAATCAGGAGCTAAATATTTCTGCTACTTGTATGAATCCATGAGATTGCATTAATGCATTCAGAGGAAAAAATATATTGTATAGCAATTATAATGGTGGCAATTATATGAGTTTTATATATTAATTACATAATGAAGTAAATGGACTATTTTATGATTATTACAACTATAAAATAGTTTATTCAATTATGTATATTAATTCTAATAATTAGATAGATTTATACATATAGTTGCCACCTTTACAATTATCACTTTTATAATTATCACTACTACTTTTTTCTGAATGCGGAAATAGTACACGTCAATCTTTTTTAAACTTGAATACGATCAAAATTTTGTTTTTTTAATCATTGAGTATGGGATGACAATTATCAATCAGCGAGCTTGATTCATATTTAAGAATAATTCATTCATTTATCTCGTCATTCATTAATTATAATCATGTTTACACAGCTAGACTGGCATTAGCCATGTGGAAATAATTAAGTCAAAACGTGGTTGTTTCGCGTGCTATTGATAGAGAAATTATTAATTTATTTTTATTGCGTCTAAAATTATTAAAAGAAATTAGAAAAAAATTTCTACGTTTTATCGTATCTTAAAGAAAACTTTCCGATTAATGGAAATTTATAAAAAGTTTTATATTTTTGCATTAAATATAAAATAAATAATTCTGAACAAGTAGTCAGCAGTATCATTGTATTCGCGTCCTCAATTTCCAGCAGACATTTTAAAATATATTACAACACGTCCAAACTTGGTCATTGCTCGTACAGAATTTGTAAGCAGATTCCTTGGTGTACTTATTTATCAAATAGCGTCGTCTGCGACAGGATAATTTTACCAAAACTTCTCAAGATTACCTTGTACGCTTTCTTCAACGACGAAAAAAGTTTTTTAAATGGTTTTATTACATTTGTGACCTTGTATCCATTCACGAATTTCAATGTAAATTCAATATAAATAGTAATAGTTGAACAATGGAGAATAGTAATAATGTAAGATCGAATAGAACAAGTTTTAAGCGTAAAGCAGATTTACACTATTATTATACTATTATTGATAATCTTTTTATTACCATATTTAACTTTCTGAAATACAATTTGTCCAGATAGTTTTATGAAAACTAATATGAATCTCGCAGTTATAACATTAGCTATAATATTAGTATTTCCAATGTCTCGAATTAAGTATCCTTTTTTACTTTTACAACTTCGAGTTTCTTCTTCTCTAGAGGTTGGCCTTTAGCAGTTTCTTGGTGCAAGTTTTTTTCATGCTTCTGGCTATAATTACTATCGCCTCATTGCAAAAGTCCTTTATTCGCGAGTGTGCAATGCTTCTTATTGTTGAAAGGATACATTCTGAAGAATAAAAATTGTCCCGTAGCTTGTATGCGAAGTTAATTGAAAATAATGTACCATTTATCAAATTGTGTCACGATAACGTCTCCATTGAATATTTTTATATTGTTGATACTTTAACCAGCGTTTCATTAATATTCTAAATGAATATTCTTGTTATGTCGAGGATAAAAATCTGACTCCCGAGTTCTTCGAAACGGAACGTTGTTGTTCATTATTCATGTGACATCACGCGATATTATGCTTTTACCGTTAGCAAGGATATTTACTGTCTTTGCTTAACGGGATTATATTAATACAATCCGTATTTTAATTGAAGTGCAAATAATTGAAGATTAATAATATAGTTTTAACTTTGTTATTTTTTGATGGATTATTTTTCGTTCTTTTGCTTTTAAAATTTTATAAGTATAGATAAATTGTGATCTTTTTTAAAATCCTTTTTTCGTTCAATTACTTATTTATTTAAATAAAGTAAATAATTAAAAGTATTTATGAAGAATGTAAAAACTGCTCGTTGAATATATTTGATTAATATTACATTAAATATTACATTAAATATTACATATTGTGAAGGATATAATTCGCTATTTCTTAATACATAATATAGAATATTATAATTATTTATCATTAATTCTGGATTTTATTTCAATTTGATGTATTAAAATATTTTGAATACAATTTTGAATTACTGAATAATAGACGACATTTAATAATCCAGCATGGAAGTTGTATTAATTTATCGATTTATGATTATTAACAAAAATTACATGCATAATATGTTTAAATCTATTTTTATATCATAATATAAAATATAAATAATGATACGATGACAAGTATTGATTGATTCTCAGAATCTTCATCATTTTTTAATTTCTTAAAATCGTGTCAATTTTTCTTTACTCTCATTTCTTCTAATATTTAATTTAATATTTTATTTTAATGAAGTAATAGAAACGTGACTATCATTGTTTTCAACTAAGAACTATTTTCGGAATATATATTATAAATATTTTTGCAACAAAAAAGGTAGAGTTTTTTTTTAGTCAAAACAAGGAGCATGAATACAAAATGATGATATTTAATACAGAAATCTTAAAAAAAGTGGAAAGTTAAAATGAAACCAAAAAGAAGTTATGTTCGTGCAATTGATTTACCCGCCTGTAGAATCTGCGATCTACTTTTTCTTTTTATCAGCCAACCGGTTCACCGGTAAACGAGAATAGCCGCCTCGTAATTAATGAACATAATTCTCGTTGTGTAGGGGATTGCGAAACTGCCCGAATATGGAATATATTTTCGCGTTATAGCGTTATAGCATATCTCCCGACGTACGCAAATCTTGATTTATAATATCTCGCGAGTGAAGTAATTCATCATCCATCCGATTATATCGCATTATGACGTGGGATCACTGAACTTCACTGGAACTTCGCCTTGGAGGAAAGCGATTGCATTCGCATTATATTCCGCCTGCAGGATGTCGTTAGCGTTTGTGCGTGGGTTTGCATTGCTCCTGTCCTGCATATAAGAACTCTTTGTCGCTTTTACCTCTCATCTTTCCCTCGACTTTATCCTTTCTAATATTTTAGTATTTCTTAGCATTGTAGCCTCTCTTTTTACTCATCTTTTCTCCTGAGTTTAGTAAAAAAGATTTATTATATATGTCATTCAAGTTGAAGATGGAATCGTAACTCTCTGTAATATAAATTCCAACGCCATTTTATTAAAGCAGTT
>NW_017259229.1:810589-810929 GCF_001594045.1 Atta colombica | reverse complement strand
GTATGTATAATATATAAATATTTAAACAATTAGAAGATTATTTATAAATATAAATATCATGTTACTTTTATCTGATGTAAGAGTAAAATTTCATACACGCACAAATAGAACGTTGTTATGCAATTTTTGCTATACACAATAAAGATTTTACACTTGATTAATAATGTAGCTCAGCAGCGTTCATTTTTCTTCAATTGCCTCTCATCTTTGTTTTCAGGAACAATGAGTTATTGTATTTTTTTCGTGAGATTAAAATATATCTCGTAATGAGATAATTAATTGATAATTTACGTCATAATTAAAAATAGCTATAGTTTTTCATTTGCACAAAATAAATTTT
>NW_017259229.1:798311-810489 GCF_001594045.1 Atta colombica | reverse complement strand
TCCATGATGAACTTTAAAGTTCAGCGCTCTCTCTCTCTCTCTCTCTCTCTCTCGCGGACGAATTACGGTCACTTATAGGTCATGCAAACGCCGACGTTTCGATTAGTTTTGGATTAGTCGCAGATTTATATCGCAGTCTGCCGATCAGTTTCCAGCATTCAAATCCTTTGTGCCCGTTATTGTCAATGTGTTGTGTAGGAGTCAAAATGTGCAATATATTGAGCGATGAGGAATGACTCGCTGGATACTCTTCCCCTCTACAGATTTGTTATTTATGAATAGTTTGCATTGTTATTACTGTGATAAGTATTACGTTTAATTAGAACGTGCTGTAATATTTTTTGGTAATAAATAATTGATTTGTTTAAGCACTTCACTTTTTAAAGCCTGGATCGCGATTTGATTTGATCGTGCAGTTCAAGACATTTCTGCATATCGTGAGTTTGGATGCGCAAGAGACATTTCGATGAGGGTGAAAGGAGCATTAAACGAGCGTTGTGAAGAGGTCGTGATTGGATTATTTATCGGCAATAAAGTGGGTCGGTCGCACCAAACTTTCGGAGTTTCGGGAGTGGTAGGTAATGCGGCACTTCTCGTGCCACACTCGCATAATGTAAGAATGCAGAAGTGCACGCCCCGAACGCCTCCAACATTCCGAAGTTCGTCGTAGGACGTTTTCTCTTGTGTGCACATTCCGCGAGGATGCGTGTGCATTATTTTTACACGGCTCGAGCATTTGCGAATTGTGACGGGACAATAATGGTGAACATTAGGCGTCCGTCGCCGATCGGATGAGTTAGGAATTGAATACGTTTGCTATGAGATCGCCTAAATCTCAAATTATGACTCACGCGTTTAAGTTTATTTTTTGTTCTTATAGAAAATTAATATTAGTAATTGAGTTAAGTTAAAGTAATTAATTATTTTAAGTATTAAAATCATTGTTGTTCAGTGCTTTTAATTCTCCAAACTTCTTTTGCTTTTAATACTTCGATAATAAATTAGTAGATTTCTGTAAGGATAAGATTCAAAGAGATAAAATAATGAAAAGTTTATTAAAAAGAGAAATATTAAAAGTAATAAATTTTTCACAAATTTTTCTTTCATTTTATTGTGAAGTAGCTATGAATGTAATTAAAAATATTTAGCATGAATTAAATATAGAATAATTAAAAAGAATAGTTTTGGGCATATGTAAATATTTAATTGCAATTAATATATAGAAATTATAAATTATAAAAATATTGATTAATTTTTACGAATTATGAACAAATTGTAAAATTTTTATTATCTTGTTTGCAACTTTGTTATCTATTATAATTACAAGTCATTTTCATATTTTTTTCTGTTATGTAATTATGAATTTAATTAACACAAATAGTAATATACATTATAAAAATGTTACATAAAAAAGTGTAGTTTTACAGAAGCTTATCTCGATTTATAATCTCAAGTTTGCATATTGATCTTGAACATTCCGTATTTTCCATATTCTAATGACATAATTATGTAATTATGTAAATGGAAAGTATTTTCAGTAAAAGTTATGTTGTGAAAACAATTGAACTACAAGGAATAGTGTCGCTTTCCAGAGAAACTTTATTGTCACATTGTCATTAATTTACATTTATACAATAGATGATTTAGGTGCTTGACGGACGACAGTGTTTTGCTATGTACACATCACTACTCCATCATCCCTTATGCACGCGTCGATCGAAACTCAATATGGCTACTCAAGGAACACACCAAGTCAAGAGGAAGTCAAAATGACTTTATTTTGACGTCATGAAAGTCAAATAAATTTTTTGTTATAAAATTTGACTCTTATGTTAAGAATTAAAATAAAGTAACTTCGATTTTTTATTGACTTTTATGTGTTCCTTGGGTAAGAGGAAGATTTTGCTCCTTTCGATTAACACCCATCGTAACATAATTGATATTTCCTAGCTTTCTATTGATCGTTTATATTTTTAATACCGCGCGGTAAATAAACGAAGCTATCGTTTGAACTATATCGTAATTCGCTATTATTTGAGAAAGACATGATGTCTCCATATAACTTGGGTTCAAAATGTATTTATACAATTCTTAATGTTTCTTTAATGTTAATTGTATATCGAAACTCTACGTATATGGAAATCGAAAGTACGCTCTGAATTAATATTCACAGACCTAATAACAAGTTATAATAACGTTAGAATGATGTTAAAATAAATCGTACGATCGAATGATTTTCAGTAATTATTTTGAAGACATTTTGACGTCATTTTTATAAAAGTCACAAGTGACTTTTTTGTTCTGTTTGAGTGCCTAAGAATTCAGCAAGCTAGATTGTTTTATAAAATTACAATACACTGTGAGAAAGATGATGATTTTCGGGCGCTGATCAGTTGTCGAATTCGATTGATGCGCGTTCTAAGAAATCAACAAGCTTAGGCAACTCTCATCACGAATTAGTAATCGATTTAACTGCGCCTGCGATAGGAGCTGGCTTTGGGTTTTACTTGGACCTCCTCCCGCTGAGTCTCCTCGACCTCCTCCTGAACAATCTTTCCTCTTCCTCCGAACCTGCCGCGTCCCGATGGTTTTGCCTCGCTACCTGCGCTAGTCTTGCTATTATTGTTACGATTACTTGTGGTGGCTCTGGAAACATATCACGCCATTGAATTATTTATTTTTTTCACATTTATTATTAACAAAAAAGAAGGATATAAAATTTTAGAACAGTCAATAATTTTTCTAATTTTGATAATAAGAAATTCAAAATATACAAAACGAAATTAGTAATTGTAACGAAAACATAACACATTTTGTGTAAAAGGACGCTTAAGATATTCGTCTTTATAAATTAATATTATATATATTATCTTTTTGAAATAGAAATCATTAAATGCTGTTTGTAGAGTAAATATCTTTTTTTTTAATATTGCATTACTTCGACTTAGCTGTGGTATGTTCCACTGCAGAATGCGTGGCAGCAGTTTCACGTGACTGAGTACTGGGTCCTGTCTGAGCTCTTCGCCTCTTCAAGGCAGCCAAAAGATCCTCATTTGATCTGAAATTACAAAGTGCGCATCTGCTATAAAATATATCTGGATTTTATTTTACGGCGGAATATTTCACTGCATAAGTGATCACCTGAAAGGCCTGACACCACCGTTATTCCGAAGTTTCTTCGCAGATTCGGTTGTCGTCGTGGGCGCTTCGTTTTCCTCATTTTCATCAACCGTGTCTTCTTCTTCCACCTCGTCTTCTTCGGGTGCTTGTTCTACTGGTTTCGATGTCGTTGATTGTGCCTAGAAAGGGAAAGGAGAAAAAAAAAGAGATTTATTTCATGTATGATTGAGATATTGAATTTATTTCCATATTTTCGTTTATTCCATATTTTCATGTGCATAGTCGTTAATATAAAAATGTTGGCCTCACCGGTGTTTTCTTTTTTCCTACATTTGGTATAGTAGCACGTCCTCTTGAAGATAGAAGACCTCCCAGTCGACCACCTGCTGGCTTTGTCGGCGCCGGCGTCACCGGCGCTGCCACCTCTTCTTCATAATCATACTCCTCTTCGGCTGATTTGCAGACAGCTATTATACAGAGGGCTAATATTCTGCAAAGAACACGCACATTAATAATTTTTGACTATATTAGCATCTCTTATTACTTTATCTTTGATAAAATATTACATAATTATTTTATGGTTTTTCTAAGTTTGTTTTTCTTTTACAAAATTTCTTGTTTTCATTGAAAGAAAAAAGTCCAAAATTATAAAATTAACAAGAAAAATCGACCGAAATGTACAAAAATAAGCGGAGAGATGAAAGTCTCGTTCTATAATGATTCATGATCTTCCTGACATATTGTATTTTGTCAATTTTATTAACCGATTTTGTATAAAAAAACAAAATGTAGTTCAAAGTTAAAAATTGGTGCTTTCGCGCGACATTAATGAAATTTAGAAAAAAAATTTGCTACATATACAACGTCATGAAAATTCTTAAAATCATTGCTTTTTTTATGTCTTTTTCTCAAATTTACGACATGATAGATAAATTTTATCAATAAATTCGTGTTCATGTCGAAATTGGTTGAAATTAGAGAGAGTATAGTTTGTGTGCAGTTTGCATGAAATTATAAAAATATTATTAATTAGTAAGATTTATAAAAATTAATTTTTTTAGATGTTAATTGTAATTCTTTTAATATTTAGTTATAACTAAAATGGAGATTTATATCTTTTTAAAGGATAATAAACAGGGAAGGGTACAAACATTTAATGCAATATCATACATAAATGTCGTGTTGTCAGATGACAGGTTATAACATACAGTCGCATATAAACGCTTTAGAAAATAGTTTTTTCTAGATCGAGAAAAAGGTGCCAAATCACGATCGAATGATCGTGTGAAAACTGTACACTCTATTATATATTATTGCTATTCGCGCTCAAAAAAGTGTGTTATTTAAGTAGCACGTAACGCCATCGCGAAACGAGTTTACGGCGTTTATTGCGGCGGTTAAATTGACGGGCTGCACTTAGAAAACAGTGAAACGCAAGTCAGAGTATTGCTTAGAGAATTTAGCTGGAGTGCGAGATTATGCAGTTGTTGTTACTTTAAGGACTTAAAAGGAACCATTTTATATGTCGCAAGATTGACTTCTTACATAATTTATATAATTTATATCATGATTTATACTATTTTTAAGATTTTCGAGACCTCTTTATTAAAAAGTAAAATCACGTAACATCTATTTTATATATTTTTATTTATTTGATCTAAATTTTTAGCAGCTCTACTTAATCCTTTTGATTTTTGTTTCTAATTTTGGAATTTCAAAGGCTTTTCTCGACAAAAGTAGATTTTTTAAATTTTAGCTCTATTTTATTAAATTTTTGTCGAATCTTATTTCTAATTTTAGAGTTTCAAAACTTTTCAAAGATTTGCTTCTTATTAAAGATTCCTTCGAAAAAAAAAATAAATTTTTAAATTTTGAGTCATCTGCTTCTTAAAATTTTTTTATTATGGGATAAATTGAATTTTTTCTTTGAAATGAAAATGGAAATTTTCGCAGGACGTATACAGGACGGTTGTCCAATCGTAACTTTCGCCAGGATCGAAAAAGGAATCCGAGGACGAAAGATCCTACTTGCGACGTGCGCTGCAACGATTATTACGTACGCTCGGCGCGCTGCCTGTTTGTTCGCATGTTCGTTTCGCGTTCACGTTCGCTCGTAGTAGATCCGCATACACTAGGTAAATTTTGACCTGTGACATTCACGTACACAGGACTCACTTTCTCTGCACGGTTCTCGTGCAACTCGCGGCGCTCAGGATTGGCCGCGCCGTTACGACGGGACATTCATACGTGAGGCGGCTCACAAATGTCAAGAAAACCAGCCGAACCCGGGATGAAGAAAGGGAGAGAAATTTCGAGGGATCCGCGGGAAACGATGAGCCCGGCGATCTCGATCTATAGTAAGAATACGCATGTTGAATGATTGCGAAAGTACGAATTCGAAACGTGAATTGAAATGAGAACAATGACGATATCTTCCATTATAGAAATCTAATACTGACCAATTTAATGCTAGTGATTTATTACTGAAAGAAAGTAATTAATTATTTATAGTACTGAACAATACTTGCAATACTTAAAATAAATAATTTCTATTGTCTTTCAGTATTAAATTGGCAAATATTAGATTTCTGATACTTGATTCTTAGAACAACAACATTGAAATAACAACATTGTATAAAAAAAATGTGTCGTTTTTTTAAATCTAAATATTTTTAATACCCATTTCTAAACTTTAGTATCCCGCAATAATCAGGAGCTAAATATTTCTGCTACTTGTATGAATCCATGAGATTGCATTAATGCATTCAGAGGAAAAAATATATTGTATAGCAATTATAATGGTGGCAATTATATGAGTTTTATATATTAATTACATAATGAAGTAAATGGACTATTTTATGATTATTACAACTATAAAATAGTTTATTCAATTATGTATATTAATTCTAATAATTAGATAGATTTATACATATAGTTGCCACCTTTACAATTATCACTTTTATAATTATCACTACTACTTTTTTCTGAATGCGGAAATAGTACACGTCAATCTTTTTTAAACTTGAATACGATCAAAATTTTGTTTTTTTAATCATTGAGTATGGGATGACAATTATCAATCAGCGAGCTTGATTCATATTTAAGAATAATTCATTCATTTATCTCGTCATTCATTAATTATAATCATGTTTACACAGCTAGACTGGCATTAGCCATGTGGAAATAATTAAGTCAAAACGTGGTTGTTTCGCGTGCTATTGATAGAGAAATTATTAATTTATTTTTATTGCGTCTAAAATTATTAAAAGAAATTAGAAAAAAATTTCTACGTTTTATCGTATCTTAAAGAAAACTTTCCGATTAATGGAAATTTATAAAAAGTTTTATATTTTTGCATTAAATATAAAATAAATAATTCTGAACAAGTAGTCAGCAGTATCATTGTATTCGCGTCCTCAATTTCCAGCAGACATTTTAAAATATATTACAACACGTCCAAACTTGGTCATTGCTCGTACAGAATTTGTAAGCAGATTCCTTGGTGTACTTATTTATCAAATAGCGTCGTCTGCGACAGGATAATTTTACCAAAACTTCTCAAGATTACCTTGTACGCTTTCTTCAACGACGAAAAAAGTTTTTTAAATGGTTTTATTACATTTGTGACCTTGTATCCATTCACGAATTTCAATGTAAATTCAATATAAATAGTAATAGTTGAACAATGGAGAATAGTAATAATGTAAGATCGAATAGAACAAGTTTTAAGCGTAAAGCAGATTTACACTATTATTATACTATTATTGATAATCTTTTTATTACCATATTTAACTTTCTGAAATACAATTTGTCCAGATAGTTTTATGAAAACTAATATGAATCTCGCAGTTATAACATTAGCTATAATATTAGTATTTCCAATGTCTCGAATTAAGTATCCTTTTTTACTTTTACAACTTCGAGTTTCTTCTTCTCTAGAGGTTGGCCTTTAGCAGTTTCTTGGTGCAAGTTTTTTTCATGCTTCTGGCTATAATTACTATCGCCTCATTGCAAAAGTCCTTTATTCGCGAGTGTGCAATGCTTCTTATTGTTGAAAGGATACATTCTGAAGAATAAAAATTGTCCCGTAGCTTGTATGCGAAGTTAATTGAAAATAATGTACCATTTATCAAATTGTGTCACGATAACGTCTCCATTGAATATTTTTATATTGTTGATACTTTAACCAGCGTTTCATTAATATTCTAAATGAATATTCTTGTTATGTCGAGGATAAAAATCTGACTCCCGAGTTCTTCGAAACGGAACGTTGTTGTTCATTATTCATGTGACATCACGCGATATTATGCTTTTACCGTTAGCAAGGATATTTACTGTCTTTGCTTAACGGGATTATATTAATACAATCCGTATTTTAATTGAAGTGCAAATAATTGAAGATTAATAATATAGTTTTAACTTTGTTATTTTTTGATGGATTATTTTTCGTTCTTTTGCTTTTAAAATTTTATAAGTATAGATAAATTGTGATCTTTTTTAAAATCCTTTTTTCGTTCAATTACTTATTTATTTAAATAAAGTAAATAATTAAAAGTATTTATGAAGAATGTAAAAACTGCTCGTTGAATATATTTGATTAATATTACATTAAATATTACATTAAATATTACATATTGTGAAGGATATAATTCGCTATTTCTTAATACATAATATAGAATATTATAATTATTTATCATTAATTCTGGATTTTATTTCAATTTGATGTATTAAAATATTTTGAATACAATTTTGAATTACTGAATAATAGACGACATTTAATAATCCAGCATGGAAGTTGTATTAATTTATCGATTTATGATTATTAACAAAAATTACATGCATAATATGTTTAAATCTATTTTTATATCATAATATAAAATATAAATAATGATACGATGACAAGTATTGATTGATTCTCAGAATCTTCATCATTTTTTAATTTCTTAAAATCGTGTCAATTTTTCTTTACTCTCATTTCTTCTAATATTTAATTTAATATTTTATTTTAATGAAGTAATAGAAACGTGACTATCATTGTTTTCAACTAAGAACTATTTTCGGAATATATATTATAAATATTTTTGCAACAAAAAAGGTAGAGTTTTTTTTTAGTCAAAACAAGGAGCATGAATACAAAATGATGATATTTAATACAGAAATCTTAAAAAAAGTGGAAAGTTAAAATGAAACCAAAAAGAAGTTATGTTCGTGCAATTGATTTACCCGCCTGTAGAATCTGCGATCTACTTTTTCTTTTTATCAGCCAACCGGTTCACCGGTAAACGAGAATAGCCGCCTCGTAATTAATGAACATAATTCTCGTTGTGTAGGGGATTGCGAAACTGCCCGAATATGGAATATATTTTCGCGTTATAGCGTTATAGCATATCTCCCGACGTACGCAAATCTTGATTTATAATATCTCGCGAGTGAAGTAATTCATCATCCATCCGATTATATCGCATTATGACGTGGGATCACTGAACTTCACTGGAACTTCGCCTTGGAGGAAAGCGATTGCATTCGCATTATATTCCGCCTGCAGGATGTCGTTAGCGTTTGTGCGTGGGTTTGCATTGCTCCTGTCCTGCATATAAGAACTCTTTGTCGCTTTTACCTCTCATCTTTCCCTCGACTTTATCCTTTCTAATATTTTAGTATTTCTTAGCATTGTAGCCTCTCTTTTTACTCATCTTTTCTCCTGAGTTTAGTAAAAAAGATTTATTATATATGTCATTCAAGTTGAAGATGGAATCGTAACTCTCTGTAATATAAATTCCAACGCCATTTTATTAAAGCAGTTGTTAGTTTCAATAAATATATTTCTTCTTGAAAGAAATATTTTAATTCTTTTTTCCTTTCGAGAAATCGGAAGAGTAATTTTAAAATACAATTTATTAAATGATCAACGTTTTATGTAAATTAATTACAAGATATAATACTGAATTTAATTTTCTCTTATTTTTCTTTTCCTCTTTCTTTAAAATTAAACTTTTAGGTTTTCCTTTTCTTTTTTTCTTTTTGCTTTGTTTTAATATATTTTATTCGAGTCTTCTCATTTCTTTGACAATAATATGTATTTATTACTGCATCTTTTTTATTACGTGCTTAAGAATCTTCAGGGAGAGATATTAAAACATGAGTATAATAAATGTCTTTTTCTATTTTTCTTTCACGTCGACTTGTGTAGGAGCGAAGACACATTACCACGCATTGCTCATTAGTATAATGTCAAGGAGAGAAGCAATGACACCCGTTATATTTATACGAAATTTTTTTCTAGTAAATGGTGTTTTAATTTCAATTTCAATAATAATCGTTGTTATGCGCTCTCACTCTCGCTATAGCTTTTCTAATCAATTTCCTGGTCAGAACCAGGAAAGGATTCCGTGCAATCGTTCGTTTGCATAACGTGCCTCTCTGCATCCCGTTATTAATACTCGATTTGCAGCCGTACTCACGACTGAGTATGAATCGGATCGAAATGTCGTCGAACGGGAGCGTGTAATGTGAATGTAATGTCAATAAGTGACAGTATATAAAAGGTTGTGATTGAATAACTCCCTGTACAGTCAGGGCACGTGTTTTATAGTCAGCAACCGGTATGCGTTATCTTCAATCCATATAGAAACAGCATGTTAAACGATCCGGGATATGTTGGCTATTAAGCGTCATAAATCGATCTATGTCTGCAAGATCGAAAGTTATCGACGCCTGGCAGCCGCAGTTTCCTTGGCAGGAGGTTAGTAATTTTGATTACAGGTAACAGGATGACAGATATTAAGACTGAAACGAAGTGTACGGGTAGCATACATGTACCTTTCAATCACGAACATATAACCTTGGAATTATTCAGGTCTCACCAAAAGTGATTTACGAATAATAGTAATTTACGATCGTGCGAAATTAGTGGGCGAACGATTGAATCGTTAAACTTCATTAACTCCTTCTTGCTTTAATCAAACGTGTAATACGTAACTGCATCTCGCTTCGCGATTACTGCAATTGAACAATTTGCTTTTTTTTTTATCTCTTAGTTCTTTAATCCTTCCGGATGCGTATATCTAATTTAAGATTACGAAAGGGAACATCTCTTCTTATTTAACAACATCGCGAAACAAATTCTTGCTGAGAAAAATAGAGAAGTTCGTTGCATAAGCACGATCTGCAATCGCACTATCAAACTTAGACATGATTGCGATTTTGTTACCATGAAGTGGTTGAATTCGGGGAAGAAATCGATGAGCTCAAATGTGAGAATGAAATAAATCCATAATCCGTAAAGGTCTCTTTTAAATTGCGAAGTAGCAGGAGGGTCTTATGAATTATGGATTTCATTTTTGCATTGAACCACTCGATTATTCTCTGTAGATTCGAGTTCGTGAGTCGTCGAAAGGCGTACTCACGTGAACAGCGTAAGTTTCATGATGTCGGCGGCCTAGGGCGGATTCTGTTGGTCCTCTGCGGATGCCCTTCTGAGGCGAACGTGTGGAAACCACCGGTTTTTGTCGACCGACTGTTACCACTGGCGCGCGGCCCGCGAGGGAATGAATATCAGGCGACAACCAAATGAAAGGAAACCGAAAGAGCACACCACTGTAATCGCGGAGGCTGTGTACTTTGGAGTGCCGAGTCGAGTTTCCCCTTCTCTCTATATATATGGCACTCTCACTCTGCCAGCAACCACCCGTGCTAAAGCCGTCCATGATAGCGATACATACGATACTCTACGATATCCGATACGTGCACCCCCTTACGTCGTATAATGCATGTGCAATGTCGCGAATATCTGGGCTTTTATCTTTTACACAAAGCTCGAGTGGAGGTCTATTCACTCGCTTTATCTGATAAAAAGAGTCTGGTATTGTATTAATCGGAATTTTGGTTGAAAATGAACCAGACACAAAATTTTCTGGCTAAGTCTTCTGTATAATTCTATAATTCTTATAGCTGCCTGAGAATTCTAATCAATATGAATATTAGAATCTTTTGGTTCGTTTATTTTCAATCATCAGAAATTTTTCTCACAATCTATATTTGTTATCCTATAAGTTTACTACGATCAAATCCATTAATATGTTTAGAACGATATTAGCACGTATATTATGACGTAATGGATCGAGATATTAAAGACCCAAGTGTAACAAAATCAATGACAAAATGGCTTTAAGTAATAATATTTTTTTTTTCAAGATTATTTCAGTCACGATTCATTTTAACATCATTTTGACTTATCGTGGCTTGTTCTGCTCGACGAACGCAAGATATCTTTAATATAAGTAAAATGCCTATATGAGTCACAGCGAATGTTATATATAGCGCGCAAATTAAATATTCATAACGCAAAAATACAACGATAGATAGCCAATTGAGATGTACTTACTACTCAAATGAAATTAATATAAACACGCATATTACTATTTTAATGTTATAATTATATTTACTATTTTAATACTATATAATTTAATATTACTATTGTAATATTATTATTTTATTGTATTTCAATATCTTTGTTTCGGTGCTGTCTTTGTAATTGTAATTTACTAATCGTTTTTTTTTTGGACACAGCTATCGGATATTTTAATTACTAGAATATATTACATTTTTAAGCAGTATTAAAGAATTTGAAGAGGAATCAACAGTCTTAGGCAATAACGCACCTTTTCACAATTCGATTACAGAACATTAGCCATATATGTCGGCGATGGTGATTGCCCGATAAATTAACGATAATATTTTCGAAGGTATTATTTAATTATTTTATTTTTGCAAAAGTACGTAGTTTGTCATAAATCTCGAATAAATATTCAGTATTTCTGGATAGGAAATATTACCGACTGTTTCTCTTGAAATACGTTAAATAGTAATATTTCGAGTGATTCCGAGATCAACACGCGCGATTTTTAATTCTGTTTATTTAACTAAAATATATTACGCTCTTTTTTGCTAAAATATATCTAATATAATATATTATAAACGCATGTTGTTTAAATTTGTATATAATAATTTATATTACATAGAAATTTATTATAAAATAAGTTAATGTTATTTTTATTAT
>NW_017259229.1:791280-798211 GCF_001594045.1 Atta colombica | reverse complement strand
GCGCAAAAAATATGAAGAATGTTATATATGCTGGTTATAAATCTAAATTTTTGATATAATTAGTACAATTAAAAATAATAATCTAATATTCTAAAATAAAAAAAATATTCTAAATAGATAGGTATCTAAGATAGGAGGATGATTCTGTAAAATACAAAATGTAAATTAATCTTCCATAAAAATCTGAGAATAATCGAATATTAATTATTTTTTTATTGCTTCTCTTTCACTCTTACTCTTATTTTCCATTGAATCTCGAGGAAACGAAGGTGTATAGCTTCTCCTATGAGGTTCCTTTCCCTTTCATTCACGATTAGAAGATGGTCGACGCTATTTATCCACATTTCCCCATGTGTTACTTCTTTTTAATGTTTTCCATCTCTTTTACTCTGTCATCTTTGTTATCTCGATTGCCAATGCCCCCCCTCCCCATACACATACACACGCACGAACACACGCACGCACGCACGAACGCACACACGCACACACGCATACGCACACGCACATTTCGCGAAATTTATGTCATGCTGGAATCCGTGGCTCGTCTTCGTTCAGCACGATGTAAATTCAAATTCCAACGATCTTGCTGCCAATGAAACGACAAAGATATTGTCCGGCTAGCGGCCGGAATGGACTGGTCACAATCAAAGAGATTACACATTATTGCATCCGGTCGATCGCTCATCTCTCGCTTTGACTCATGGCTACATCAGGTCACCGTGACAGCTCTTTGGGATGCGAAAAGGTGTCACCGCGAGAGACAACGTATCTTAGATCAGACTACGAGCAGTGAAAGTAAAGACACGAACTCCTACAGCACCTCGTGCTGTAGGCAAGAATGTCAGTGTGGCACCCTGCTGTTGCAGGTTCTTACGGTGATGCTCTATCGCCTGTTTCGTTTTGTCTCCATGTAGTACGAAAGAAAGAAAGCACGAGACAGACCAAGTGTCTGTCTCGATGGCCGTGAAAATCTGATGTCCTCCATTTTACTCCTTGAGAACTGGTCGTTTTTCCCGAATTATAAAATTCAAAAAGTTGATGAATGAAAAAAGACATGAATGTTACAATGGAACCCGAATAGAATTTTTGTGGCTATCATATAAGTAAACGAAGTCTGCATCATCCATCATTCATATGCAGATTATAAAATTGGAATTTCGACAAATCCTCTCGTAATTTACAACTTTCCGAATTTTATTTTTCAATATAAAAAACTAACGAATGAAAATAAGAAATATTAGCACATAAAAACTTAGCAGATAAAAATTTAAGAACTTTAAAATTATGGCTTTTTTATTGAAAAATCTTGATCTATTCAATGGAAAACTGTTAATACATGTTGAATATAACAGATAATTGACGAAAATATATGTGCTTGTTTGCAAAGATTCTCTTAAGATTGAAAGAAATGGATAAGAAGAAATTCCGCGCGTGACATATATACAATTTATCTTTCTTGAATGTATTTCTTTGACGCCCCAAGCGATTGTGTTCGCGAATGTCGCTGCAAAGGCCATAAATTGCAATGATCTACGGAAAGCTTTTTTTATCGTCTTAAGACAAGAAGAATTCTTTTTGAAGAAGGCTTATCCTTGAAATTCTACATGCAATCAATAAATTAAGAAAAAGGCAATATAAAATCAAATAAAATAAATTAAGAGAAAAGCAATCGTTAGAAGAATTGAGAATAACTTTTTAAAAATATTTTTTGTCAATTTCTAATCCTTTTTAAATTTATTTGAAGTATCGATGTTTTATAAATCCCTAATTTATGTTTAAGATAATCTTAATCGTGTTTTTGAAATCTTACATTATAATGTTTTTTAAAATTTTTCATTTTCGTTTCTTATTCAGAAAATATTTTTCAACTTTTATTTAAGGAATTTAATTTCAAATTTGTCAAAACAAAGACAGCAAATTCTAAATTTTTTTTTAATTTTGAAATCGATTGGAATAATTAGGAGTGTTTTTCTGTGGTTATTTTGAATATTTATGTAACATTAAAAGGTTAAAATATTTCAATTCGCCTGTTATCTAAGGCATTTCCAAATTTATGTGGATTGTGACCTACTTTATAAAATGGCAAACTGCGACTTATTTAGGTTTAGTAAATATATAAAAAACGAGAAAAGGGGAATTAATTATCATTTATCTATACTATATTATTCTTTCTAGTTTTTAATTTATTGAATATAATTTTATAAATTTATTTCTCAAAAATATATGATAAAAATATGTATAAAGAATGTATCTATTTCCTGTTAATGATTTTTGTTAGCGATAGCTTTGACGTCGATAACGACGCGAATTATTTTAGGCACAAGAAGTTTGATATTTGTAATTTATTTTGAAATATAGTTTTGATTTCTACGATTTCTATTTTTAGCAATCCAACTTTACACATATGTATATGAAATTATGAAAGGGCGCAAGTTTATAGCTAGTAAAATAAAAAATGAAGTGTAATTTATTATTCTAAAAATTTATGTAATCTATTAGTGTTGCTATCCATACTTTGGATCTCTGATCTAGGGCCACTTCGCATTTGTCAACGATAGATGTGATTGGTTAATTCCAATAGACTAACCGTCGATTAAAGTTAACAGAAGTTGGTCGAAGTGATCCTTAAAATGCATTAACTCGTTAAATCGTTTTTTAAAAATATTTCGTGTAATCATCTAAATCTCACGTCAGAATTTTTTTTGTTAAGCCAGTTAAAATTAAGCTAGATTTCAAAATGATGAGATTATCATCAACATGTATATACTTATATTAGTAATAGACAAGAAAGATTTTAAGAAGTGTAAGTTCTTTATTTATTCGCGTGAGTAAAATAGTAAACTGAAATAAAAAATTGAATAGAAAATTTTGGGATATACAAAATTTTAAGGGAAATTACGAAGAAAAATAGGGAGGGGAAAGTATATAATATTATGTTAATTTCAAAAGGGACAACGATCCATAAAAGAAGAAGAAAGTGCTGAACGCAAGCGAATCTCATATTAATTTGTAATCTGTCGTAAGTGATTTCTTTGTGCTGTCGAAAGAGAATAAATAAATATTCGACTAAACGTTATATCGAGATCAAACGTCGAAAAGAAAGTTTCTCCTATTTTTTGTTGACATATGCGAATGAAAAAAACAGATATACCATATCGCTCGCGGCTTGTTTAAATGAGGGAGTTAGTTCAGCTCGTTCATCTCGATCGATCTCATCCATTCAATCGATCAAATCGTCCGTTCATCGATACTTTATTTTGATAACAAGATCAGGTTCTGTTTTTTTTAACAGCGCCAGTTTGACATGCGTCTAATTAGTTTACAATGAAAAAATCAATATTTGAGTATAAAATTTATAGCATATAAAATGAAAATTGTATTGATGTAATATAAAATGCTTTAATAAGATTATATATTGGGTGCCGATTTTGAAGGAAAATTGAAACGCAGAAGATTTAAATTTTAGTATACAATTATTAAATTATATAGGTTAGTCGGCACGAACTTTCCGGACAAACCAATATATTGTTTTTATGGAATAATTTGTGTTTAAAGATAAAAACATGTCAGTTACATAACAAAACTTGATCGGTATAATTTTTTTCTTCTATATTTGTATTAACGATGTTACATAAACAAGATTTCTATATAGTTGCATTAAATTAATTAAAAAAAAATTATTTTAAATTAACCTAAATTTATCATAAATTGTGTAAATATAATCTTTCTGTTATTTCAGATACACGAAAAGTAAACCTTTTAAAGGTTTCTCCGTTTTTTTTATCTTTTATATGAGACAATAAAGTAGAACTCTCTCAACTCCATCACGAGCGTGTGTGCATTTCTGTATGGTATTTGTGCTGTCATCTATCGTGTATTTCTTTAAGCAAATACAAGCAGAATAATTTTTTATTTATTACGTACTTTTTAGAATTTTATAAAATTGCCCCAAAAGCATTTAATTTTGCAAGCCTAATTATTTTATTATAATAAAACTTTTGAAAAAAATAATAAAAACTAGAACAAATTTATTACTTAAAAAAATGTATCGATCCTTTGTTATTTCGAACATTTTATTTGTCAGTAATGTAAAATCTGTCTTCATGAATTACAAATTAAACATGAAATTAAACCATAATTACGAGTTTTGGAAACTTATTTTATTAATGTTGTGCTTACCAACAGTGTAATTCAGTATGAATAATATTTATATCATTAATTTAATAATAATTAAATATGAAAGTTTTATTCAATTTTTAATAAACTAATCAAATTATGCTAAAAATATTCAGTATTTATCATAATATACTGAAATATATATTGAAAAAGATATTAAAATCTATCGTTAGTGATGCGATTCTGTCGGTAAATTAACGAAGATTGAATTTTAGAATTCTGAAATGTCAAAATTTTTTTAAACGATTTTTTCTTTCCCCAAGTATAAAATTTATCGAGCATAAAAATTCCTACAAATAATTTTTTTTTTAATTATATGAAAATTTAATTTTTATAAAGTATTTTTCTTACACATTTTAATTAATTATTTTATTAAATAATAATTATATCATGGTAATATGAAATTTATATTTTAATGTTAACAATATACGTAATAATATTTTTGCCTCAAAAAATTATTGCAATACATCATTTCTTTTTACAGTTATGATTAACATATCTTTGAAATTGAAATCGAATTTAAAATATCAATATTTTTGTCATGCATTTAACATTAAAAAATTCTATATAGGAAACTAGCAAGAAATTTATTTATTAAAAGCTTATTCACATTGTATTGTGATATATTTGATCTTTAGAAGAGAGAGGACATATTCAGACATAAATTTAAAACGCATTGTTCCTACGCATCGATTTTCGTATTCATTTCAATCTTATTACTTTTTTTATCGTGTTATGTGCATAAAGTTGTACATAATAATTTTATTCCGAGGATAAAAGTCTGTTCTTTCTTTCTTTCCTTCTTTCTTCTTTCTTCCTTCGTTATATCTAGATATTCTTTTCAATATTTTGAGAAAAAATATCAAAGAGAGGTCGTTTCAGTTCGAGCAGTGGCGCCATCGACAAGCGCACGCATCTCGCCGCGAACTACGAGCGTCTACGAGCTACGGAGGCTGTCACTTGTTGCGTCGCTGTCGGGTCCATCGTCCGTCCCGACGTCCCGTTTCGCTCCGACTGCGGACCCGGCGCGCTACTACCGGTCCACCCGCGCTTTGTTTTACCGCGCCGAAGATCGAGTCGCCCCCGCTCTGATCGAAACGCGACGCGTGCACAGTGCGGTGATTACGCGCGCCGCGAGCGAAGCGCGTTCCTTCATCCTCGCGCGCGACCGCGCAACGGTATCGTTCACCTCTCGTCGTCGACGCCGATCTCAGCGAAAAATTATGGTGAGTGCAACGCAAAGATCGAGACTCCGCGGCAGCGGCGGGAGATCGAGTCGCATGCCGGATTTGGCTGCGATTCGATTCAACCGCGATTGTGCCGTTCTTCGTTGTTTGAAGTTTGAAATTGTGCGACACGTGACATGCTAGTGCGACGATGTGATTTACACAAGTGGAAATTTACTTCATTGAAATTCGTGAAATATTCAATTTAATCCATATATTTTATGCATGCATTTTTTTTGTCATGCTCTCTTCAATCTTTTTACTCGTTATATTATTTCTTTTCATTCGAATTTTCACACGAGACAGTTTCTACGTTATCTGAGAAATAATCTATATCTCTCTTTAATCTCGACAATGCAAGAACAAAAAACAGTTACGTAAAAACAATCGTTTCAATATCATTACTTCGTTATGACTAAAAACGATCATTCTTATCTCACTGGCATTGAAATGAATTCATCAATTTTCAATTTTTCTGCTTATTAGATTATTCCTTTGCATCTGAATTTTCAAAACAGTTTTTGTGTTATTTGAGAAATATTTCGATAATTTAATACCTCTTTTATTTTAACCTCGACAATGCAGGAATTATATAAGAACCGATCGTTTCAATGTCATTTCTTTGTTTTGACTAAAAGAATCATTCTTGTCTTACGCAGCAAAAATTACAGATGATCTTGATTTTCAATTTAATTATCAATTTTTTCTTAATAACATTCCATTCCAAAAAAGATGCATTTTTACGTGAGAACTTTTTTTATTTATGTCTTTATTACACACACTTGACACGAGGAGAATTTGTGACTTTCCGTGTCTAGGTATCTTTGTGTTCTCGTCTGGAATAAGCATATAAAATAGCATAGGAATAGCAGGAATAATCCTTAGTGAATCGGCAGTAGAGAAGCTTCTCCGAAACACTGTACGTGCTGCTCCTTTCAATCACGGATGCGCAAACGCGCGCAATGTGCGCAAAAAGAAGATAAAAAAAAGATGCATCGCCCTCGCATTGCAAGCAACGAGAGACGCACTCGCGTCATCGTCGCCGCCTGTCCCGACTTTATCTGTTCCTCGTACTCGCGTATTCTGCCTCCGTTCCGTTCTCCCTTTGTCTCCTCGTCTGCCTCTCGCACGAACAGGCTGCATCCTAAGTTGCAAACGTGTTGCTGCAGGGAGAATCCTGAATTCACGTCATACGTTAACATGAGCTGCAATATGAGTTGGCCGCAATTGTCTTCATTTGCGGATTGTTCGATCGATTTTGAAGCCGAGTTAACTCGGCGAAAATTCGACCCAATTCAGCATTAATAGTTGCAAACGTTTTTACAACGTAACTCTGTAAATATTTGTAGCAGAATTTTGCAGGAAAAATTATTAAAATTATAGGAGAAAATTAAAATTATAGATTGGATAAAAGTAAAGTTTAATCTGTGAAAGTCAACGTTTTAATTATATGAATTTTATTAAGGATAACTGAAGAGCGAACTTATTAGATAAATTGGAATTAAAATATCCTCGGGGAAAAATTTATT
>NW_017259229.1:787728-791180 GCF_001594045.1 Atta colombica | reverse complement strand
ATATAATTTTATATATATATATATATATATATAATATTTACATCATTTATATCATTTAAGTAACGCCCCTAAATCTCTGCGCCTATGCTTTGCCTTAGACAGCATTAATGTAACCGTGCTCCTTGATTTCTCTCTTTCTCTCTCATTTCTTCTTTCTCCTTCATATTTTTTTCTTTTCTTTCTCCTTCTCTCAGTGTTCCTGTTTCTCATTTATTTTTTTGAAAATTTCAACAGTGAAAGCAGTAATATCAGCATGTTTAATTTATAACAAATTAATTGTGTGTTAAATTAATTTGCTAATCTCTTTTCGTTATTACCTTTTAATATAATAGACATTGAACAAAATTAGCTTTGGGTTTCTAGTATTGACAGATTTCATATATCGATTCTATTCTTTTGTAAAATCGTTAACTGATCATACACGTTTCATTGTTGCAATTTTTTTTTGCTCTGAAAAAATCTAGAACACAACAAATTTTTGCTCTCTCTAGAATGCAGCCTAATTTTCTCTCTTTCTTCACTGTTTTCTTTTTCTTTTATCATATCTTCTTCTCTCCTTTTTCGATTCTCCGTAGTACATACGCGAGTTCTCTCAGAAACCAGTTTCCAACTGTCAGCGTCCAGTTTCACCGCGCCAATATACCGATATGTTACGCTGCGCACGCAGCGTACACGCATTTTTCACTTGTGCACGAACGCACGCGTTGCATTCATCTCGATCGTTACGAGAGGCGTGCCGAATGATCGGCAAACTTGAACCTTTGGTAATTCTGAAAGGTATCGTCAGGAAAATGTCATAAATTTGCAAGGATCCCCGGAGCTCTACCCGATGTGCTTTAATGCACTATTTCCCGATAGACTGCTTTTCCCACGATTTTTCTCTGCCAACAAAACTTATGTCATTTTGCGCCATTGCCTTTTCTCATGGAAAATGTAAAAATTTAGGATGATCGAGTACTTATATATCAGGATTGTGCAATATATTTTAAAATTACGTTTGCATGGAATATTTATGTACTGTTTACGTTAAGTCTACACGAATCTTTTTCGTGTAGACAGTACAAGCAGTGTAAATATATAAACTATTGGAAAAATTATTTTACACACACAAGTTACTTATAAATTACTTTTTATATAGACATTCAGTATAATAAGTTCGGATTATTTTATTTTTTATATTATATTTTAAAATTTGCTCCAATTTATTTTTTATATTATATTCCTTTTTGTATTCAATTTCTAGAACAAACATATATAAAGTAACCTAAAATGTAACTTATAAATAATATAACTTTCCCAACTCTGAATTAATATTTACTTATGAAATATTACATCACGACTTTCTACATTTTGCTTTACTAACAACAACAAAATTGAATAAATTAAGCAATAAATTTATGTAATTGAATCAGACGAACAACCTGCGTGACTTAATATTAATGCTATCTATTAAATTCATCGTGTAATTACTCACAAACAATGAATTAAAATGTCTTAGATATCGGATCATATAAAATCTGGTTACCTCATATATTTTATGTGTAAACACACAATTCTGTTATATGTACATTAATATATTTGAGCTATTATTTTCTTAATATAAATAAATTATTAATAAGATAATTGTTTAATAATATATGTTGTGCTACAATTTTTCTTTTTCTTATTTCGCATTTTTATAGATTATCTACTTGTGATGACTTATAGACTTATAGACTTATTTATATATTTCTTATATTTCAATCAACGCTAAGTCTCGACGAACTATTGGCACTGTGCTGTGATAAACTCTGTTCTATTGTCTTCTAGCTCTCTCTTCTAAAGTATAGATCTCACGACTCTGTGCAAGAGATCTCACGTTCACGGGAACTTACCGATAATGGAGAAGCGATTCGAAGTATGGAAGAGAATAGAAACTCCCCATAGCCTTCCGCATCGCGAGAATGCCGGACGTTTGTAAACGATCGTTAATCGGGCCAAGTGTGGTAAATTGAAGCGCCCGTTGCTCTATGTTTGGAGAAAAGATTGTTGCCTGGCTGCCAGAAATAATTTTCTCCCCCAACGAAAAGTGAAGGGCGCGCGCCTGCACCGAAATAGGCGGATGTGAACTGACGCTTTATGTTCACGTATTCATTCATTGAAGCGAGAGGAAGGACAGGAACGCAGGAAGAGAAATCGGGGGTGGAGTGAGGTCTATCTGAATTTAAGGCTCGGTTAAACGTTGTCTGTTTTCGTTCTTCAAGTTTGAACTCGATATCGAGTTATGATCATAAGTTGTCCAAAAATTTGCAGAATTTGTCAGAATTGTATTTCGACAAAGAATATTACTCGTTACATCTTTTATTTGTGAATAATTCCATTTTATAAGCGTTACACAAAATGCAACAAGCCATTTTTTTTCAAAGTAAAATTACAATCAGCAGATACATGCACTCGATAGAATATTTAATTTTTTTTATCTCGATCTATTTGAGAACTATAATTTCATAAAATAGAATTTTCAAACAAATTGTGATTAATTTTTCACCTACCAAAAACTGTATTTGACTTTCGTTGGTCCTTTTATCTAATTAATTTTTTAATTATCGAGAGTTCTTCGTACCTTTGTTTAATTTTTTTGTTTGAAATAAACCAAAGAGCATTTCTCTTCGCGTATACATATATATATATATATATTGAGAAAATGTTTTTATTAAATCAACAAAGAGGCCAACAAGAATGACATTTTAGTGAGATTAAGTAAATTTTTAGTTATTATAACCGGCTGAAATTCCGTTTGATCCTAAAACTTAATTTTTGTTGAGTTTTCATTGATATAATCAGAATATTTTTTCCACTGTGTGATGGTACATGCGACGTTAAAGTTTCATCGAAAGGTGTTCCTGTAGAGAAACACATTTCTCAGATTGTCCGGCGTTTTTCTGGGCCTCTTCGAACCTTTCTTTCGTGAAAAATCTCTGCTGAGGCAGATGGCGGCAGATGGTGGGCTACTGGATCAGGTCAGATCTCGCGGACAAAGAGTATCCGAACCTGCCGACGTGAGAGGAAGATCCCCACGGTAAAACGCATTCCTGGGCTCAGGATTGAGCGGATAATGTGCGTACCTGCAACAGCAGGCACTTCATGTAACGGGGTCTTCACAATCGGCGCTTTGTGGCAGCAGAATTGCCGTTGCACTCGCTCATACTCGTTCATCGGTGTGTAAGCCTTGTCCTTCGCCCTTCCGCATTCATTCTAGAGTTCTTGGGAGTTGATTTAAGCGGCGATGACGTCATGATCGCTTAAGTGCCTCGGAGACCTTCGCAACTCGGAGATTTAGGAGTGACACATAAGATCTATAGACGGAATGTGCCATGTGTCTTTCAAATTTTTAATATCATCACGTTTCTCCATAATAATCTATATCTTAATGTTGTGCTTATTACGAATCTAATAGTTGGTATTCATATCTT
>NW_017259229.1:786112-787628 GCF_001594045.1 Atta colombica | reverse complement strand
AGTTTTTAAATTATTTTTATTTATATTTATTTATATTTATTATATTTCATTTGCTAATTATACATATTGAAATATATAATTAAAAATAACACGCGCAATTATATATTGCATTTTTAATGTTATTTAATTTTATTAACGCATAATGCATTTGATATGTTTATATTTATTATTTATTTTGACAAATTACTAAATGGTAAACTGTTTAGTGATATTTTGCGTTTTTTGTTTTGCGTTTGTATATTGATTGCAAAATTAATACGTATGTTTGTGCCAATAGGTTACTGAAATGTACTGCCTTTATTTACCGTACACTCATCGAAATTATTATCAACCTAAATTATGGTAATTATGTTTCGTATTTCGGCAATCAGTCTTTGTCGAATTTTCATTTAATTTTATTATGAAGCCGTATTCTAGGATAATGAAATACGTGTGGATAATGAAATACTCGAACAATGCAGTTAAAATTAAGGGAGGAAAACAATTTCTTGCAACTCACTGCTTGTAATTGCAATCGTTTCTATCCAGTAACATATGATGTTATGCGATCGCATGGCAGAGAAAAACTATGAAACCGCTGCAAAAGCACTCGGAAATAGAATTTGACACACAGTTATCTGTGATAATTCTGTGGATGTGATTGATACAGTATTATTTCTCGTTAATCTGTCACGAAATAATCTGTTGCGTAATTCTTATTATATTGCTCTGTTACGTAACAGTCTCTTAATTATTAAAAGATGAAAACAAATAGGTTAGCGTTATTGAATATTAGTTTTATGTAATGATTTTTAGTCTTTACATAATTAACAATAATAATAAAACTCTTGATATTAATAAGAAATAAATATAATAATAGGGCATACAAGAGTCAATATTGATTCTTATATGCCTTATTATTATATTTATTTCTTTACATAATCTTATATATGATTGATGAATCTTATATATGATTTTAACAATATCTATTTATCGACGTAAGAAAAGAGTGTCTCCAATTCTCAGAAACCACGGAAAAAATATTTTATTTGCAATGCATAACTTTCATTGACTAAGTTAAGTTTACATTATGCTTTTCGTATTCATAAAATATGTGATAAAAATCTCGTTAATGAAATCTCTGAATCCGCACTGTCAAAAATTTGCATAAACATATATATGCGCATTTGACATTGCAAACATGAGACAAAAAGAAAAAGAGAGAGAGGGGGGGGGGGGACGAGAAGGAAAGAGATAGAGAGAATAAGAATTTGCGTGCATTTTATCGTACACATGTGCATTATGCAACGATGCTTGTTTCCTGGTGTAATTACGCGTTTTGAATTTATAAATATTAATGAAGCATTCGTCTAGACATGGATATCCTGCTCCAAATTGTTGCTTCAAGCAATGAATCTCTTTCATAAAAAAAAGAAGAAATAGGAAAATAGATTGTATGAATATCATGGACGAGAAATTACTAAATCAATAATTCAATGACTAGCATTATGAATCACGAAAAAAATATTCTATTATG
>NW_017259229.1:780888-786012 GCF_001594045.1 Atta colombica | reverse complement strand
GTGGTTATATTAATTTGAATTTTGTATTATATTGAATTATTAAATAATTTTATAATACATTATGAGATAATCTAGAAAGAAGAGCGTCATTCGTTGTTTATCGATTTTATTCGCTTATTGAATTAATAACTAGATTATGAACGGAATGACTGCTGATGTAATCGCATATTGTATTGATTAGGCACGTATCGTTGTTCAACGAACAATGTGTGATACATGCATAACAATCACTACTGCAATATTTTATCTGTCATTTTACCTACATGCATATTATTTTGCATATTATCACGACGTAACTTATCATCAAATATTTCCAGTTCTATTACATTATTTTAATTTATCGTATTATATTCAAGCAATTAATAATTTCAAAGTGTACCTGATGATTTTGCGCTCTCATATCTTTTATATGTGAATGATTCTTATTATTTTGCTTTGTACATGAATGATATTTTACAAAATGATGCGATGAAGCTTTTTTTCTAAACGACAAAAAATAAACATCTCGTTTATTGCTTATTTAATGTGTCTACCTTATCGACTACTCTCGCTTTCTTCTCTTCTAGTACCCGTCGTTTATCGACAGTAGGAGTACTTGATGTTTCCTGAGCCTGAAGAACTGTGTCACTGGCACAATCGAATGTATTGTACCAGAATTCCGTATTCAATGTATACACATTTTATGAAGAATAATAGATGTTTGAGAGAAAGAGAGAGCAACATGCAATTCTTTTTATTTAAAAATAAAAAGAAAACATATGAGAAAAAATAGAAATTAAAATTAGCTACATGCTAATATATAAATGATGTATAAATGGAACAAGATAGCGAAAACTAAAACTTTTATTTTTTTATTTACATTCCCTAAAAGAAAGTTGTATACAGAAAGAATATATGAGAATAATTTTAGGAATGGTTAATTATAAATGATAAAATACTCATTTATAATCATATCTTGATACCTTTTATTTTGGTATCTTTTATTTGGAATAGTAGCATAAATATAGTTTGGAAATGTTTCATATATTCTAGAAACTGTTTTAAAAATAAAATAAAGTATCGCTTGGGTTTCATATTTTAATTTAGTATAATTTTTGTTCGAGGTGTGCATCTATATTTAATATTCTTATCAATTTTTTTAAAAAAGAAATTTTGTAATATACTCTACAGTATCTGCTTTTAACATTAATTAAAGTAATATTAAAGTAATATTTAATTTTTTTAGTTAAAGTGACAGGATGATTTGAGGCGATATTGGGCTTTAATGTTATAAATAGTATAAAGTGATGCGTGGGTACTGTGATTGGAGCAAATATTTATCAATATTGATGTTGTATAGCTGCACAGACGACAGCATTATACATAATTCAAATCTTCGTGGCCTCGGTACTTCGCTATTGAATTTTTTCGTACAGTCAAAGTAACACATCGGTATCGAAACACGACCGCATACTCGACATTTCTTGCGCAAGCAGTCGTTTGCCTTGCAACTCGAATGCACCGTGTACGTTTAAATTATGACCAACGTATTGTTCAGTAGAAACGAAAAAAACGAGTAGAAAAAGATGAGAAAACAAAATAAATATCTTCAAATGGGTTTAAGAATCATGAAATGGGTCTAAGAATCGTAGAGATTTGATTGGATATGAGAGAAATGAAAATCGCAGGATGCGTGAAGATTGAACAGCGGGAGACTCTCGAACGATCTTGTAAGCTTGATTGAAACTGGAACAAAAAAGAAATACATCTTGCGATCGAAGAAGAAGAAGGCCTCAGAAGATCGAAAGGTCGTCTTCATTACAAGGAAACTTTAAGTCTCATGCTTCTCCTTCACATTATGAATCGAGCATCCCACGTATTTGCGGAACGTACGCTGTATCGCGACATTTCTGTTTGCTATACGATAAAAAGTGCGATAGACATGAAACTCTTTCGTCATAGTATGGCAAAATATATGGCGATCGTTTTTGCAGCTTCCAATATTTTTAGTTGAAGGGTTTTTCACAAAATCCAAACAAGTCCAAAAGATTCAGTTCTCGGGAAACAAAAAATTTCTTACCTTCAAGCTTATATAAATATGTTAAAATATTGTATAAATATTATAAAAGGTTTTCTTCGGACATATAATAAATATACATATAAGAACAAATAGGCTTTAATTAATATTTTGAATATTAAAAAAAATATATAAAATCTCTCTGGCTTGTTTGAAATTGTGAAATGTTCTGAAATATATGGCGATCGTTTTTGTAGCTTCCAATATTTTTAGTTGAAGAGTTTTTCACAAAATCCAAACAAGTCCAAAAGGTTCAGTTTTCGGGAAACAAAAAATTTCTTATCTTCAAGCTATATTATATAAATATGTTAAAATATTGTATAAATATTATAAAAGGTTTTCTTCGGACATATAATAAATATATATATAAGAACAAATAGGCTTTGATTAATATTTTGAATATTCAAAAAAAAATATAAAATCTCTCTGGCTTATTTGAAATTGTGAAATGTTCTAAAATTATATATTTAGATACTATCTATATTTATTCTATTAATATTTTATATTTATTTCTTTTTTTAATAATATTAATAACGATAAAGCCAAAAACGAAGATATAATTTAAAACGTAAAGTAATTTTTTTCATTTTCTATTAACAAAATTTTACCAATCTTAACAAAAATCTTATATAAATATTAAACTTTATCCATTTTTATATTTTTCCGGTTTTTATCTGATTCTTACCGGAAGAAAATTGTTCACGTTATGATGTTACTGATAGAGAACGATTTAATGTCATAATACCCAGATTAAAAACAAAATGAATTTATTTGGTTTTTGTAGGAAATCCTTCAGTTATTTCTTTGGTACGCGCGGTGTATTGGAAAATTGAAAATCGCCACAAATCGAAAAAAAAACTTTGTAGAACAAACGAATTAATACGTTCTCTAAAACTGAGCTTTCCCCTGTCTTTGTGGATATAATTTTCGAATGAGAGATGAGAATAATCGCAGGGGAGAATAGTCGTCCATAAATCAGAGATAAATCACGTTATTCTATAGAATCGCGATAATACGAGTTGGCGATAACTACCTTCGCGATAATTCTCAATTCACGCGCAAGGTACTTTAATTAAAATTCCATTTGCTTGTTCAGCTTAATAGGAATTTTTCACTATTTCCTATATTACCAGGTGATACCTATCTGTTCCTATCTTATTTATAATACAGAATATATGTACATAATTTAATTTCTTAAGTAATACATATGTAATAATACGTAGAAAGAATGTATAATTACACATGTTTAACATTAAATTCCTGATGAAAAATTAAAAAAAATTTTACATTATTTTTCAGAATTATTTTTTTTAGAACTTTTTAAAAAAATTTTATTTTTTATACGAATTAAAATAATTTTCAGAAATGCTGAAAAAATCTTCTCTAAAATTTTGTTATATCCTGAAATATTCTAAGATTTTTTATTCCATAATTTTCGAAGAAAGTTTATAAAATTTGTAGTTTAAGTTTTCTTTGAATTATTCTTTGAAAAATTTTTTTTTCATAAAAATTTTTTTAATATAAAGAAATTTTAATATATCAAATATATATATGAGAACTTTTTTCTAGAAATATTATAGTGATAATGCGATTATTTTATAAAACATTTCCATTGAAAAGGAATTAAGTCTATGATGATTAATTTCTAAATTGATTATAGCGACAAATTATAAATTATTCTGATAATAATTACATTAATTACACACATATTGAGATCAAGTGATTAACGATTTCAATTTATATCTCATTTATTTGCGATTCATTTTGAAAAAATAAAAAGAGCAACAATATTTTATAAAATATTAATAGATTTTATATTTAAATAAATAACTCTAAAATAAATAGCAGACTTTTCTATTTCGAATATAATCAGGACCGAACATTTTGTTAAGAATTCTCATCACATGTCAAACTGAATCTTCCTCTGAAGCACTATTGACTGTGAGCTGTGATCAAGAATTGGCATCGAGCCTTTTATCATTGACTGAGAATCACTGCAGTTTCTCACCGATTCGCTGATGTGTCATCGGTAAATACATATATACCTGTAACTTGCGTGTTATCAGCGTTTAACACACAGCTCGCTCACAATCGAGTCTTCGCTCGCGTGAGAGGAGAACCCGCGGTGGCTCCGTCTCTCTGCACTCGCCAGTTTACGGCCAGTTTTCTCGTCCATTCTCTCTCTCTTCATTATTCCCTATCCTCGTCTCGCTCTTTCCCGCATTCCTATAGTTTCCCCCCAGTATTCTCTCTTTCTCATACTCTACGTATATTATACGAACAACTCGTCAGTCAGTACAGAGACATCGTTGCCGGCGCCTCGTCCATCTCACTCCCTCCTTCTCTTCTTTTTCTTCTTTCTTTCTCTCTCTCTTCTTCCCCGTTCTCTTAATCTCCATCCTCTCTTTAATTTTGTTTAATTTTTCTTCCATCATTAAGCATGCCGTGTTATCTCACCTCTTCTAGAAACGGCGTCTGTTTTTATTTAAACATTCTTATTTGCGCGCGTGTATCCGCCTCGTTTAAAATCTCGAAGAAGAAAATGCCGTGGAAAATCGCGCTCCATTTGTTAACAGTGCGACAGTGGCAATGACAGTGTGCTTGTGTCCAAGGTGTGACGACGATAAGAGCCCCTCCTTTCTTTGTGATAAGGTGTTAATCCATCGTGCAGAGATATATAAATAGGCGAAACAGCATCCTCGGTTTCTCCCGGCGAGCCACATGTATTCGGTAAATGTACTTGGAAAGACATAAGCGATTCGGTAACCCGTTTTTTCTTCAACGTTGCACTCGCAAAAATCGCAGCACTGCTTTCTTTCGTTCTTTCGTCACGCGAAAGTCACGCGAGAAGTCATCTTTTATTCCGATTCTGTTTCGCATTTCGTTCCCTCGTACAATTTGAGTTTCAAATAAATCCCAAAACATGAGACACAACATAAATGTGTAAATATATACCTTCGTCGGCTTTTTATGATGTGCGCGTCTTGCTGCATCGAAAGATAAAGTTTTTTTGTAACTGTACATGTTAGTATAATTATGATTATTATGCTATAATGTTAGTAATAATA
>NW_017259229.1:775015-780788 GCF_001594045.1 Atta colombica | reverse complement strand
ATTATATTTATAGTTACCATATCACAAAAATGGTTGCATTTACTATAATTTAATTATAATTTATAATTATTTTTTTAACCAACTATATAATTGTCTCAAAAATGATTAATGTAAATATAATTAAATTATAGTAATTTCAATCATTTTTATGGTAATAATAATAATTATAATTATAGTAACATGTATATTATAATTACAAATACCATAGAGTTTTTTCTCTTAGTATGCACACGCGAATAGCTACTGCAACAAATAGTAGTCGACACAAAGAGCTCATAAGTCTGCATTTTGCAACCTGTAAGTCATGCTTGTTCTTATCTCTTCTGTTTCATATATCGTGTCATTCGTACCATGTGTGTCAATAACGATGTCACTGATCTCACTGCGAAGGCAGTGCGAAAAGCTTATAATTAAGAATGAAAATGAAAGTGTTGTTCACACCCCGAAGACTATCGCGTATCTATCGAGCAATTAATGCCAAGGTAAAATCGCAGATCGGCGTGACGGTAATGATTAAATTTATAGGAATGATCGATGTAAATCTCCATCGATGCGCACGACGACGTTGTACACGAACGCGAACATCGCTCATTATCATATTAGCGAGAATTGAGCAGTGCTGGTTAATCCATTCATACTGACAGCTTTACATCCATCGTGCTATCGGAATCACGGCGCATTATACCTATTTGCAATCAGTCTGTTTCTTGTTTCTTTCGTCCGGGTCGATTTAATCGACAAATATAACACGTAACTGTATTCGTTGCAACACGCGAGCTTTTATTATTATTTTTTTTTTACTTTTTACTTTGGACTCGATCTATGTATTATGAGTGGATATTTCTAAAATTACTAATTGGATTTGAACATACAGAGTGACAAAAAAGTTAGGTCACAAAGTTTTGTGTTTATCAAATTATTATTATAACATAATTTATAAAAAAAGAGAGTTAGTTACTTTTATTAAAGCAAAAATAATATTTAATATTTTTAAATGAAACAAGCTTTAAGAATCTATGCTTCAGGAATCTATCGACGATAATTGCGTCTTTTTGCGGATAAAGAAGCGGCGAGCTCGTCTTTTTCTACTTTGGAATATCTCTTTTAAAAGGAAAGATTTTTACCTTGTGAAATCGAATCCCAAATCAATATTATAGTGACAATCTGAGTCGTCAACGTCATTATCGATAAACGAATTATCAATCGATATGATTACTCTTACTTAAAGTTCTATAACTCTTTAGTTCTCAAAAATAAAATTACATTATATTACTTACTTAAGCTTCTATAATTCTTTAGTTTCTAAAATATAACTATATTATGTTCAAATCCAATCCATGTTAATTGATTTCCTTATCAAACTTATTGATTAGCTAGGCTGAATTGAAAGTATTGCAAAATTGATTCAATTTTAGTAATTCCGAGGAAAAATTATGTGAATTATTACTATTATAATATAAAACTTTTGTTATTGCATATTTGTACTTATAGAATAATTTATATTCATAGAATATCTTGTGCGACATAGCTATAGAACTTATCGTCGCGGAAACTTCGAGGCTGTCTGTCTGTTCAAAGAAACCGACGTATGTTTGATAGTTATCTTCAGCCAACCACTCTTTACGTTACTATATGAGCACATTGCATACTCGCGTATTCGCGCTTGTTACATATTATCTGCAAGCGAATCGAGACGTGCGATATATCGTTGAACAGGCGAATAGAAAAAGACAAAAAGAGTATCACACTTCCGCGAACTCTTTGAAGCTGCAAATTATTAAACATCGTATATAAAACGCTGCAATCATTATCGGGATGTATTTAATGCAGAAACGGGCAAACCGGTTTGCAACGGTTGCGTCTTTTTATCGTCAAAAACCGTACGTAGGCGATATTTTACCCACACATTTCCGTTGAGGATCGAACGAACAATTAATACATAATTAGTCTCGGGCGCCGATGTGTTTCTCTCGTTTTGTTTGTATAAAATGTGCTGAAACACATCTGCGATGAAATTGCGCACCATCAGATACCGCGCTCTGCACATTCGTTTCTGCAAATACGAGTGCAGAATTGTGATTTCTGTAAATACAGTTACGAACAATACTCGACTTGTGAATAGGCTGGCATAGAGAATTCTTGGCATAGAGACAAAAGGCCAGTATCCTTTTGTGATTTCTAGCTAGAACAGTATTTTTCCCATCGAGACAAATACACATCGAACTTTTAATCGTTTGAGATAGATTTTTGTATTTTCTAATTAATACTTTCCTGTTGTATTGCACATTTTTCTAAAATTTAAATTAATATCACTTTGATATTAATACTTATGCATATGATTACTGGCATAGAAAATTCTTGAAATAGAGATAAAAACGCAGGATACTTTGTAATTCTAACAAAAACAGTATTTTTCTCTGCCAAATTAATACATATTGAATGATGACTGGTAATTTTTTAAAGATATCTTTATGTATGTATATTAAATTAATGTATGTTAATTGAATAAGTAATTAGGATTATAACATGTATTAAATAAATACATATCATTACATTAATAAATACATAATATATTTTGATACATGATTTATCAATGCAGCTATGCTTGGCAAAGAAACGAAAAAAACAGTATCTTTTTGCAATTCTAGCGAAAACTAGTATTTTTCTCACCGAGTCCCATTTTTGAGATAGTATTGTAATTCCTAATTAAGAAAGATTTTTCTTTGTTGTATCAAATATATCTTTTTATTAATAATTATATATGTGTATAATTTAACATAATGTCTCAGGGAAATTCATATTTTTTAATGATAGAGAAATACGAGAGATCAAACTATCTTTTCTCGAATCTAACAAGTGTCTTTTTCTCTTCTTATCTGCACACTAAACGCTATCTCGTTGGGCATTCCGTTATCGTATGCAAGCTGTGAGTTCCGATTTTTCCGGTCGAGAGACCGGATCGTACTTCAAACACGTATTGCAAACTAACTTATGACCTTTACATTTAACCATCGTTTTACCGATTTAATCTAACACGTGAGAAGGGAATCGCTAGTGTGTATGTATATTGTATGAATGTGTATTGTATGATGCTGTATTTATATCAATGCAAAACGGTTCATTTTATAACGGAATCATTAAACACCAATTTTAATGAAATGCAAAATACATGCAAGAAGAAAATATAAATTTAAAAGATTAATAAATCGACCGATATATGAACAATAGAAGGAGTGAAGACCTTATTTGGTCAAAGCAAGATCCTGTCTAATTTTTGCGTGAATTTTACAATTTCCAGTCCATGCGAACTACATGTCGTTTTATTTGAAACACAGGATTTCTAAACAGGAATACGTAATATTAGAAATTAAATTGATAAACAATTTAACCCTTCGGCAATGTTGAATTTTAAAGGCACAGTCGATTTTTCTGGTTGATAAATTTAAATCTATGAAAAATAAGTAAAATACAATTTTTGAAAGTTTCTTTTTATTGCATTTATATTTGTTAGACATTTTCGTATACTGGATAGTTCTTGATATCCCAGATGTATCGGACATATCGGAAAATTCTCTTATCGGATCTGTCTATATGTACGAAAAGAATTTATTAGAATAAATCATACGCTGTTATAAATATGTGAGATGATCCTTGGATACTCACACATGTATCGGAGTCTGCTCCGTGAATTGGCGGTCGGCAAACTCCAAAGAGCCACTTTCCGAATCGCCCACTTGGGATGCTATCTAATGACGATAATTAGATAACGAGTACCGTGATAATTAAGCGAGAGTGGCGGTACGCCAGCCAAACAAAGCACGTCTGTCAATTACCGGCTTTGTTCTTCGGTTCCGTTTATTTCTGTGTCCCGACCGCGATCGACTTGTCACGTTCCATCAGCTCATCGTTCAAGTTCTCTGGCTGATGATCACGAAATGCGAATAAAGGACGATGGCGTTTCCGCATTATTACGCGTTATTCTCACATATATTACAATACTTGTTTATCATTGTCTGCTAATATACCAATTCTTCTTCAGTTCTTTTGCATTAATCGTACAGTCATTGTACTGCGAAATTAGTTACGTCAGATATAAATTAATTCTTAAAGAGATATTGAGTATAATTGTGGACGTTTTGAAGTTCCTTGAATTCTTTTCCCAAAAAAAGTTTGCATTTGCTATTGTTTTTATTACGACAAACATTTAGTAAAATTAAATGAAAACTGAACTAATAAATTTTTATTATATAAAATAGCGAGTCAAATTTATAAATACTTATGTGAAACAGTTTAAGAATGTATTATTACCTACATTTTTTAGCAAAATAAAAAAAAAATTACACATTTTTCTATATTGTACTTGAAAAATAAAAAATTTAGTAGTTTAGAACATGGATCAAAAATTAATTCAATAAAAATTCAATGAAAATGAAATAATTTAAAAAAATCATTGAATTAAAATCATTGAGAGAAAGTTTTTATTTAAACAATAAAATTGTATCGTTAAATATAAATATTGAATTGGAATATTGATTTTATTGAATTATTTCATATGTTTATAACATTCATTTTTATGTGGAATGTATAAATTTCTAATTCCATCTGATACATTAAATTATCATACACAAAAAAAGTTTGATTGAAGTATCTAAAAATTTAGATGATATAGATCTGAAAATAATTTTGTTAGTTCATTAAAATAATTATTCATATAAGTTGCTAGAATGTTGCTAGAATGAAAATTATTCATAAATTGTTTGTCATGCTTAAGTGTCTCACATAATTATTCTAACTGTTCAACAAAATTATCTTCAGATCTGTATCTAGCTAAATATTTATAAATATTCCAACAAAACATTTTCCTTGTAATATCGTTATTTCATTATTAATGCATGACGTGTTTTATATCGTTATTACGTAACATTTTGTTTGCCTTTTATTTTTATCAAAAAGTACATGCACATGATATGCTATTATATTCGATAAGTAAAATATCGTGCACTTGGGTTAGGTAAAAAAACTTAGTCATCATACGAATATAATTCCTGCAATTGCATCATATGTAATTGTGCACACGCTATTTCACGCTAGCGAATTATTTATGTAATCAGTGGCGATAGCAAGCAGATATTTTTTGAAATGATCATATATATAGTAAATTAACACCAGTGTATTGGTTTCACCTGTGAATATTACGTTTCTCTCGCTCCCTTCTCATTTTTTCTCATGTCACCGTCCACGCGTTTGTAACGAATAATGTGCGAAACCTGGCTAGTTGATTGTATACGCCTTCCGGGAAACGTCGGTGCGATGCGCCTCGTTGTGCGGTTAACAATGTTAAGTTTTATTAAAACGCGCGGTTTTAGACTGAAACGTGTCAGTATACGATGCAATTATTCAGAGTGTCACGTATTGCAGATCGGAAGATTAGATGCATTTGAAGGTGTGCCAGTAAAACATTAACCCGTTTTTTCTTTAGTTTCTCGTTCTGTTTCGTGTTCTTTCCTTCTTTAAGAGCGAAATCTCATTTTAATTTTAAGCATGAAAGGCATAAGAGCAAAAAGAAGCGAATTATTAGAGTATACTATATTAGAGTATACATAATGAATACTAAAAAGATCTTTCTCTCTCTCTCTCTCTCTCTCTCTCTCTCTCTCTCTCTCTTAGATTTGTAAAATTTATATTAATATAGTAATTTAGATTTAATTTAGATTTATTATTTGTAAAAATTATATTTTAAATAATTGAGAAAATTAATAGAGATTCTTTTATT
>NW_017259229.1:742628-774949 GCF_001594045.1 Atta colombica | reverse complement strand
TATATATATATATAATTCTTTTAATTCTTTTATTAACTTATTTACTTTTACTTATTTCTTACTTGAAAACTTTTATCATATATCCGGTCATTAATGTTGCTATAATTCAATTATGTATTATGCTTAATTTGAGGAGAAATTTCAAAACGTGTAATATTATGTAATATATAATTATATAATATTCTATTCTACTTTATTCTCTCGTATTATTGAATCTGTGATTGTCATAAGCGACTAATGGACCTCTGAATCAATACGAGAGTTCACATACATGTGATAGACATCCGCGACCGATAGTCGCAGAGAAGGAGAAGGTAATCGTATTTGTCAGTTGTCGATTTATGCGATATTGAACGTATTGATGCTAGATTAATAGCAAGCATCTCCCTTCTTCCAACAAATGGGAATGTAACGAGAGTTTGTAGCAAAAAGTAATTCATTTTGGATATTATCGTAGTTTCTAGGTTAACGCGCCATTAAATGAATATTATGTGGCATACTGCAGACTGTGCAATCAGTTAGCATTATTACAATCGCAATATTAGACAAAAATATTTCATATATCTCTTCGTCGATTTCATCGATTTTTTATTTTTCCTTTTTGCGAAGTAAAAATATTCCGTAATTTTTTCCCGAGAAGGATCTTTTTGTATCTCTTTCATATTTATACATGTTTATCTTTCTTATACGTATATGAGGAGTTTTATTTCGGTTTTTTTTCTCCATTTATCTCTGTCGTTACCTTTCACATAAGAAATTTATCTTACTTTACTATTTTAGGATTTTCTTTCTTTATTTCAACGTAAATGTCATTCTCGATATGATCTACCAATTTATTTTCCAAGAAGTAATTGTACATTGATATTTTTGTTTATGACTTTTTTTATTAATAAAAATAAATCTTTTTCTATTAGTAAAGATACATACATTTGCTCGACATTGTTGTATTTCTTAACGTTTGCCTTTTTGAAAAAAAAAAAAATGTTATAATACAGTAGAACTTCGTTTATTCGAATATATCAAGGGACAAGATAATTTCGATAACTGAATAGGTTAACAGCATAGGATAATAGAGGTAGACTAAACTCTCCTCTCTATCAGTACTTATTACTTCTGATAATAGAAACTGACGTTCCCAGCAAATACAAAGTTACATGTAATGAACTTTGTTAGTTGTAATTTCTCACTCAATTATGTAACTTAATATAACACACGTGTTATGTTATAATTATATTATAGTATTTTTGAGTGAGAAATTAGACAAGTATGTTACATATAACTTGGTATTTATTGATTCGAGCGATGTTCAAGCTCTTATTATCCGAACTATGGTGCCATAGTTGTATAATAAGAGTTTTCAGTTCTGAGTTTAGATGTTTGTAACTGAGCATATATAAATGGAATGTAGATAAGTAGACTTTATACTGTATATTTTTATGAAAATTATAAGCAAGAAAATTTAAATTAAAGTTGGATATACCATATACAATGTGTATTGCATTCATGACAAAATAGTATATTGAAAGGTCACATTCAAAACTTGTTTTATGGAGTTTTTGTGAAATAACATCAAGTTTATAGTTTTGCCTTTTAAAGCTCATCAGTGCTACGTAAACAGAGTTAGTATTGATTTCCAAACTGACATTTAAATTCTGATTATAAATCTTTTGACATTAGATCTCTCTGAAAATGATTACACCTTTGAATTTTAATACTTTCAAGCTATATTCACGAACTCAGAAATACTAAGAATCTCTTAAAACAGAGTTTCTCGATAATCAGATTACTATAGTTGCTTTATTAGAAAATGCCAGTTCTCACAAGATTAATAACGTCTTTGGAGGTCTTGTGGCCTATGTGAATAAACGTATTTCTCCTTCTCTTTCTTTCGACGTGTAACATCCTTAATGCTTATGTCACTCCAAGGAAGGAAATACGGGCGGAAGTGAGCATAACGGTATCACGAAGAAAAAGGGATTCGAAGTCGTGCACGGTTATATATTCTCGTTTTAGACGCTTTGTATATTCCCGAACGCCACAAATTCGTCACGGTCGTTGCACTTTGCGACTCTACATCGCCTCTACGTGATGCCTTTAGAGAGACAGAGAACGAGAGAGACGTCGACCGTGCACGAACGAAGTCTACGAACCGAGGAGATTTTACGCTTCGATGTTTAGAAACGTACACATATTTAGACTACACTACAAGGGGGATTTGTTGGTGCACTCGCACGATCCGGGAGCACTGGCACGTGCCCACGAATGTATACACGAGCGTCTGGTGTGCACATGGCCGTGTACGTGCACCACGTACTTGACCGGGTCAAACATCGACGCGGCAGCTCGCAGTCATGATGGACTAATGGGAAAATTTTGAACGATCACGCAGGCATTTATCTAGTTATCTTGAATTCCCCCTTTCCGTCTCGACGGCCTATGTCCCTCCCTATACCGGCGTCTAGAATTGTTATACATCGAATATAAAAGATAATGGCATTAAACAGGGTGTTCCACTTGTGTTCGATTATATTTTTTAATGGCAGATTTTTTTATCTAATTTTGCTTGATTTTTTTGTAGCGAAAACTTTACGGTGATTTATTATTTGTTGCATAGTCATGTAATAATATATGTGATACGTGTAAAAACTTTTTAGAGCGAGATTGATAAATTATCGTAGATAGGCAATATGTTTCAAGTAAAAACACTGAGTAGACCATCTGAATGCTTATTCGACTTTTTCATGTATTTTATTTTCATTTCATAAAGATAAAAGTTTTATACGTTATCTCATGTTTAAAAATATTTAGGATTTTTTGTTTTATCTTTTGCCAATTGTATAAAAGCAAGTATTATGGAGTACATATTTTTAAATTAACATTACTCCGATATAAATGTATTATTGAGATTTTTAATTTATACAGAACTCTTTACAATGGAACAATAGAAAATAAAATAACATCATTTTGTATGTATATGTGTGTATGTGTTGTGCACATTGATAATAACAAATTAAGTCTTATACACTGAATTATAAATAATTAAATAAATAATTACTAAATAATAAATTATATTAATAATAATAACTATTATATTTTTTATAAAAAAATAAGTTAGAATATATAAACATTATATATTTCTATTCTGTTCTTGCAATATTACCTGCACATCTTAATATGACAAACAAACTCTTTCAAAAAAGTGTAAAGAAAAATCATAATGAAACGGCATAACATTATTTATATAATATTTATATAACATTATTTATATAATATTACGAATCTATAGAATGTAAACGTTAAAGAATTTATTTTAAGCCTGTAGGAAAACAAAATTGCATTATTTCCAGGAGTATTAGAAATAAATAAACGTTTATATTAAAGAAAATCGTCGATAATCGAGTTCGCTATTTGTTCATATGTTTGGTAATCATAATATTATAATATTATAATATTATAATAATTTCCAGCGATTATCGGAATGCTTTCTTTTCAAAATAAGCATCTATTCTACTTAGTATCTATTACTTGCTTTTACTTTTAAATTTGTTTCTATTTCTTTTGTAAAGTATACCTTTCTCGAATCTGAAGATCACAATGAAACTCTTTCAGGCGTTCTTAAGAGGAGAACGGTGCGCAACAAACCAGCATGGAATCTCAGGAGGGAGTCTTCGGTAGCAATATCTCGGAAACGGACGTGCGGCACAATCGGGATCCATTTAAGGGTGATGAAAAAGAAACGAACGCAGAAAACGTGAGAGTTCTGTCGGTCGATAAAGTTACTGTTGAAAAAATTGTTCTAGAATCTTCGAACGGATCGCGAGAAATATTGCTAACGAAAAACGAGTCTTCGAGAAAACTGTCTCTAAGTTCAGAGACAAGATCGAATGTTGTTAAATGTGTGAAAAACGAGCGACAGAAATCAGAAGGTAATGATAGATTTCGAATCTTGGAAAACGTATCAAAATCAAAAGATACTATTCCTAAGATCGTGTCGTGCAGTCAATCGAAACTTCCTGTTCCGAAGAGTCGAAAGAACAACGGTATTAGTTCGAGAGAAGAATCCAGGATCAAGCCGATTAAGTTCGCTAAAACTCCATCAATCGATAGTATTGTGATTGAAGGTTTGAATTCGGGTACGGTTATAAAAGAAAACAAGGTGTCACCGAAGACGCCGGAGAAATCTATAACTAGAAATGAGCATAATTCATCTTTGATAGCGACTTCGGTTTCCTCCGCGAAAGCAAAAGCTTTAGAAGATTTATCATTGAAAGAGGAAAAAGTTGTTGACAAGATAGTGACTGAGGTTAAGCAAGAGCAAGCTGAAGAACTTTTCGAGGCGAAAGACATTGCGGACGATAAAGAAAGTGACGGTAGTATAAATTCCGCCGGAATCGATAAACACAATGAGACATCTGAGGCTACAAATGTGAATTGCAAATGTGGATCAGATGGGATTAAGAAACAGGACAACGTTGAAAGCCGTGAAGGTGACGCCAGAATTGACAGAGACGTGCGGGATCGCCTGGAGAAGAGTCAAGCGACTATCGATGATCTTCAAAAAAATTTGAGCACCAAGATTCACGCCAGTACAGCGCAGAGCTATAAAGAGAAGCTGCTGGGTCTTCAGTCGAATTATGTTCTGAAATCACCGATTATCTTGGAGTCGAACTGCAGCGAGAGATTAAGTTCCGGATTCGACAAGGATTTTCTCGAGAGGCATAACCTGGATAAGCGGCTGAAGATTGAAGAGAAGAGGCTGTTGGAAACCGATCTCGATTACACGTCTGACAACGACAGAATTAGTGAGACTGACGAACGACCATCGAATAAAATCGATGTGAAACGAAAATATAGCGCGAAAGTGACGGAGGTGGAAAAAAGGTGGTCCGGGGATTTTCTGGATAGTCGTTTGCAACGAAACTCCTCGGAATCTTCGAAATCGTCTTACATTGAGGAGTTTGACAGCGTGTCTTCGCGTGAAAGTATCATTGAGGATCGCGACGCCCAGTTGCTCTTCGACCGGAAGCATCCGGAAGCGAAGTTCACGGAGAGGCGAACGTCGATTGACGAGTCGAAGAGACGAACTTCGGAAGAGATACTTGAGAATAGTACCGTGAGCACCGTCGATTCTGATTCGTGTCTGGAAGACAGAATTAAGGCAGTCGATGAAGATATCGCCCAGGTGGCGAACGAAGAGAACGAGGTACAGACAGATGATAATGATGATATCGATGGATCTGATCGAGCTTACGACGGCGAGGAAGATAAGGATTACGTTCGATGGAATGAAGAAATAAAAAGAGTCAATACAGTTCTCACGACAACGGCGATAATTCACGAAGATTTAAGTTTAAAAAAAGAAAATATTAGAAGTGACGCAACTAGAGTTATTAACGATCCAAATTCGAACGAAGTAAAGAATAACTGCAAAAAGAACATCGAAGAAATAAGAAACGAGGAGATATTTCTTACCGATGAGAAGAATATTTTAATCGAAAAGAGAAACAATAAATCTTCCAATTCTTTTACGGTGGTTAATTCGAAGGAATCCATTGATCCGACGACCTTCGTCGTCCGAAGTCATTGTGGCAGAGACGGTTACGCAAATCTTATAAAGGAATTTGCAATGGAGGCAGGATCATCCAAGATGAAGAAAGAGGAGAAGCAAAAGAAGAAACTTGGCTTTCGGCGTCTCTTACCGGCTATCTTCTCTCCGAAGGATTCTCGAAAGGATTACAAGAAGAAGGAACAGAAGGAGCGAAGGAGATATGATGAGCGACATTTCGCTCGATATCAGCAGAATGGAAATTACACAAGGTCACCAGACACGATGAATCTGAATGAAGATATCAAAAGAAACGTTAAACTGGATAACAGTCTAAACGGTTCTATGATTGAGGAGAGATTGGACGAGATCAAGCGTGAATTGTTTCCCGAACAGGGGCCAATCACCAGTACGCCCGATCACTTTCTGCAGACGGACGATACGCGACTTCTTCGCGAGAGAACCAGAGGCCCAAGGTCATACACCGCTAACTCCAGTCTCAGCTCGATTGCACCAGACGATAGATGGCTGGAGCGAAGCGGACAGTTCGGCATCTCGCCCGACATTAGGAAGTACGAGCAAAGACAGAAACGCGAGCAGCATGACAATCGGCGATACGGCCATCTAGAGCGCAAGCACAGTCTGCAAGAATCGAATCAAGGCGCGCGTACTTACCTCTTTCAAAGAAATCATGGCGCTTCCGGTCGAATCTCAGCGCCGCCCAGTGAACGGTACTACATGCGGTCACGAGCTATTCACCCTGTCGATAGGCCGCTACCCGAGATTCCGCAATCACGGCTCGAGCTGTCGAATTACGAAAATTATCAGGACAATGTTGATGAGTTGCATGAAAATCTTAGTAGTTTGGATTTGACCGACAAGGTGAGTTACCGAAGTCAATCCGGGCTTTACCAGAACGACAGGAATCTCGAGGCGAGTCTGATTCACAATCCACCGCAGTCGGTTCCCGCGCAAGTTAAAATTACTCGGCAACCGATCGTAAATCAAAATCAGAAAGCGCCATTAGTCGGGAGAACTCCGAAGTATCCGTCATCCGGTTCCAGCCAGAAGTCCGGTGATTATGCCGAATCGAGTTGTACACCTAACTCGAGTCAGAAAAGCGAGTTCTCGCCTTCCAGCTCGAAAAGCGGCGAGTATTACTTGAATTCGCCCCGTAGTAGCGCTCGAGCTTCACCTGCCGATCGACCGCTTTTCGAAGATGCGCGTGATAGAATTTACGAAAACGAAGATCAAACCGTTTCTGAGCTATCCAATAATTACATTGCAGAACACCTTTATGATGAGACTCCGTCGTCACCGTGTCATGATGAACATTTTGCGGAAATATCGAATTGTATAACGCAGAATTCACCAGAGAAGAAAGATGACTTGATCTTTGAACAAAAATGTTCACCAAATCAACAATCGCCCTCGAAGAATTGTTCTTTTCAATATTGCGAGGATAACGAAAATACGCGAATGGAATCGAAACGACAAATCGAGAAATCGCGGGAAGATTGCTTAAAGAGTTACGAGACTACTGATATAAATTTGAAGAGTGACTCATTAACGTGCAATTCACCTGAGAGATCGTCCATTCAGAATGTATCATCGTTGAAACTTGGCGTGACAGTAGCAACATCGCCGGTGGGATGTCGAGCCAGAAGGTCACAACCAGACGATCAAATCTTGATTGCTTCGCCCAAGCGAGATGCCATCTGCCAGTCTCGAATTTCTCGGCCGTCAAACGAGGCCAGACTCTGCGATGCGGAATCGCCCGTTCCCATAGCGGATTCGCGCGGAATTTCTGGCATTGTATCAATCGAAGTGCGAAATCAGTATGGTGGTCAGATTTCTCCCGCTGCAGAAATAAGGAAGTCTATGGGGCAAAGAAGTGCATTGTCCTGTGGCTTCTCAAAGAGTATCTCGCGCCCCGAGCCAATTTATGGACACCGCAGTCAGCTGAGTCCCTCTCACAGTAATGTGGTGGTTTCAGAGACAAGGGAAGGACATGAGAATGATCAGCTGCCGCCACCCGATCCATATGGTTCGACTAAACCGTGCCGCGACGACGACGAGAAAATAGTTCGGGTTCAAGGTCGTAATTCGACATCGCAAAGTCCACAGTCGTGCGTCTCGGAGACCAAACAAGTGCTAAACGAGCCGGGGAAAAAAGTGGCACGATCTCCGATACGCGAACCGTCGAATGCGGCTCGAGATATTTATCAACAACAGCGACCCGATGCCATTCAGCAACAACAAGCTCCACTCATGGCGGCAGCATTTACGTTGGAAGATCGACAGTCGTCGCCGACTGCGAGTCAGGATAAGATGTACGTAAGCGCGAATTCACTTCAGCGCGAGCCGATTTACAAGCAACGTCAACAACAGCATCAACCGCAACAACCGAGACAAGGTCAAGAACTATATGCTCAACGCATTAGAGATGCGACGTGCAGTCAGCAGAATCATTCTAATTGTGGCTTATTGTCGCCTTCGAAGCAAGAGACCAGGCAGCATTTAGAAGCATTTTACTGGCAGCAAAAGGCGTTAGAAGCACACCGGAAGTCGGCAAACTCCAGTCCGAAACAGATCGCACCGAAGATTGATCTGCCGGAGATGAGAGAAGCGGTGTATTGGCAGCAATTGAAGAGACTGGACGAGGAGCAGCAGCGACGAATCTACGAGCAGAATCTGATGGAGGACAGATTGTACGAAACGCATCATAAAGCGAGAAACGGAAGTCCTATGATATCACCTGCGTTACCGAATCAAGCGTTCAATTCTAATGCGCTCGGTTCCGTTATTCATAGGGATGGATCTTACTGGAACAATGCACAACAACGTCTTAAAGTGAGCCCGACTGGGAAACCGTTAATGCAAGTTCAGAAAGGCCAGAATCAACCGGTGCTGATAGTCAGACCACAACAGGCGCTGCGGGATCGTCAGGAGTTGTCGATGAAGGCCATAAATCCACGTGATCTCGCGGGATATGACGCGCAAAGATCGAAGAGCGCTTCTCCGCACTTCCATAGAGGCGACATCGAACGTACCAGTGTTCATGTGACGTGCCGAAAATCTGTCGCGGATGGACAAACTGACACGGCGTCTCCGGTGAGAAAGCCAGAAGTCGGGGTTTACGAGGAAGACGGCACTGACGCCGATATCAGACCTCGACCGCATCCTATATTTAAGAGAGGAAGTCTAATAGGGAGTGAGCCCGTAGAGTATGGGAGCACCGGTCCCAAGAGAGTCAGTTTCTCTAATCAACCGAACGCTGGACCAGATTTAGCAGCTGGTAACTGGCCGACCAAACGTGGAACGGCACCCGAGCCGCCTACCAGGCGACACAGGAGTGAGGATAGCACCTCAGACACTGACTCGGTATTTTTGCATCAAGATCGACACGATGGAACTCAGGATGTTTCGTACGTCGCCCGCACTGCCGACTCATCTCCGAAATGTCGTTCAGATGGCAGTTGCTCAGAGCAGGAGTACGACGCTAACAAACCTCTGCCACCTCTGCCTAAGGACTCCTTGATAATCTCCCGTCGTGGAAATGTCAGGAATTACGCCTGCAACGACACTCGATGGAACAGTGAGGAGCAGCGCGGCTGTCGGCGAAAGCAGAATGGTAAGTCAGATCTTGATTTATTTTATACTAATGAAGTACGCGCGCCATGCGTTATATCAATTTACATTGTACATATTAAAACTAGAGCTGGTAATTTACTTCGAGGGTTTCAACATTCGAATTTCAAAGATTTGAAGCTCTTTCTTTCTCTCTTTCAAAGATTGAAATCTTCAAAGAAATAAAATTATTAATTTAATATAATTAATAATTTTGATATATTGTCCGGATACTATTAAAATTTGTGTCGAAATTTAGGTGAAACATGATTACATTATTTTATAATAACGAGCAAAACATTAATTTTTTTTAGTAATATTGAAGTTTTGAAAAATCTAAAATAAAAGCCGCAAATGAATAATTAATACGCCAATTAAATTTTTTTTTGAAGCTACAATCACTCGTATCATGATTCTACCATGAATTTTAACGTCGAGATGAGAGAAGGATCGTTTGTATTTATTCGTTCTGCTGAATCGGCGGGAAGTCGCGAGAATAAGATGCTTTTTCATCAAATAATCCCGGGTGCAAAGGTGTGCTTTGCAGTTTGTAATTCGGTGTAGACGATATGCACGTACCGTATGACTGTGTATGATCGTGCATTCGAATGAGCCTCTTAAGACGCGAAGACGGGTGCACCGCGTTGAGGCACGTTCGTACCAATAGAAAGGGTAATGGGAGAAATGTTGCTCCCTTCACTGTACTTCTTCAAATCTGTTGGTCTAATAGACTCGGGGGTCTTACATGGATTTGCCGTTTTCCGTGGAATTGCCGCGGGATCTCTCTTTTGCATATAAATGTATTTATAAATATCCGATTTTGATCTCGCGATTATCTAAACTCCTTCTTCCGCTTGCTTATTTGTCTATTCAGTTGATCTCTTGCTAAGTCGTTTGAAGCTGTGCAAGCAGCGCGCGATAAACCAAAGATAACTTCATTGGCTGGCTGAATTTTAAGATTAACCGCGATGTGGTTACTTCGGCACTCGAAACGGCGCTCGATCCTTCGTCATTACACAAATGCGCTTTTCTCTCTAACGGTCTCTAACACTTTCTTTATTCGATGAACTTCAAAGACCGCATTTTAATGTATTTAGTGCGATTATGTTCCTTATCGTTTCTTGTTCGAAAACTCATTTATATTTATTTCTGTTCAAGAAACAGCATATTAAATAAAATTGAAGCTGTTTAAAGAGTCCGTCGTAAATAATTTCTTTCTGAATCTTCAATTAAATTCATCATTTTTTAAAAAGTGCAATCTGTATACATATTTATGTATATTCATTATATATTTTATTTTTTTATATTTATATTCTTTAAAAGAATTTTTTTATCTTATTAAGGAGCGATATATATTTCGGACTTCAAGTTAAAACTAAACGAAGTTATAATAAAAATAAGCAGGTTTGTATAAAAATAATTGCAGAATCAATTTTAAAAATATGTATTGTTTAAATAATGAGAGAAAAAAACAAAGAAAACAGACAATATTTTTCTGTTGCTGTTAGATCGATATACACTTTTGAAATATAGCTCACAGTGTATTTTTCTTTCTTAATTTTTATTTGGAGAGTAATGTTGCGCGTCTCTCAATGTCTGACGTAATTTCAGACATTTAACAAAGTATAAGAGTAATATTATCTTAGACTATTAGTGGGCAGAATCACGCCTCTAGATGGTATATTTTTCCGCACGGCGAACAGGGCAATTAATCGCTCGTTTAGGCTGCAATAGATAAGGTCACTGACATTGCATCCCGGTAAACTGTTCACCCGATGCGTAAGACATCGTTTCGCCGACCAATGCACTTTTGTACTCCCACACTCTTCCGGTCGTAAGATGCATCGAATCGCCTACACGGAAGAGAGCTTCGTTGCAAAACACATTATCGATAATAATGTTCCGTCACCCAAGACGAAATATAATGTTACAATTAATGTTATGTTGAGGTAAAATTACAAGTTTGTACACTCTACATGAAAAAAACAAATTTTTTGTAAATTCTAGTTTTCACAGTTTCTAATTTTTGTATGTAATTGAATTGCTCGTATTTATTTGAAATTTCATACATAATATATTTTTAACACAATGTAACATATTATATTGCATATATGAGTGTTTGTGCTCTCTTAATTAATTAATAGAGTAATTTGTCCACACACATGTTTCTAAATTGTCTGATAAATTTTATAACAGCTGCATACAGTTGTTGCCCCGAGAGTATCTTTTACTTTGTAAATGAGGGCACTGGGAAAGAAAAATTGCTGCATAAGAAAACAAAATGTTGCAAAATATGAGAGACTCAGTCTCTATTTATTTCAACTCCAATCTCAAACCTTTACGGTTATTTACGTAAGATCCACAATGTTGCTTTATTTGCATTGTATTAGAATTTTATAGCTTTGAGAATCATACAGCTTCATATAATCGGGCGGGTTCAATGCTCTTTTCATTATTTCACCATCAAATGATAGGCAGAGATCAGGGACAATGATTGAGTTCTTTTAGCATCTCTTTTTAGTCTTCTCTCGAAAGGACGTGCACGCGCGAGATTTTTTCTTTCCTTTTACTCTCAATCCGCACACTGACTTAGTCTCTTCGAGACGAAGCGGCGAAAAATCGGAGATCAAAAGACGACAGGCGAGTACATTAGCCTTTCTTTAATGCCACTTGAATGCCGAACTGGCACAAGCGATTTCCGGGGACAAAAGAATTCTTAATGGGGAAGTGGAATAATAGTTTGCCAAATTTTCACGCGCGCGTTGCACGGCGCAATATCTATGCAGATTAACCGACCCGTACTTGCAGATTTGAATGTTCGATGTTTGGAATTGAGAGTCATGCCAATACATTCCGGTCTCATAACGGAGACAAAACAATAATCTGGCTGTCTGGCATACTAGTTTTATTCCTCTCATTAATTACGTCATTATGTGTGCGTATATTCACAATGCTTACAATGGATAATTGATCTCGCAGAAATGAAATTAACCTTTGCGCAATATTTCTATTATGCCCCTATTTTATCAGTGAATTTTAATCTCGATTTTTTAATCTAATCTAATTTTTAGAACTAGAAAAAAGAAAGATGAAGAGTTAGTTGAACCGTGATTAAAATAAAACTACATTGGTAAAACGGACATTAATCAGATTAACGATTAAACGATACAACGATACGTATTGTCATGGGACTATTCTTTATATTGACATATAGAATTGATACTTCCCAAAAGAAAAAAACAATTGGAACAATTGTTATATTATCTATTTTTTCCTTGAATTATTGACATATATATTTCATAGATTGAAAGTTCCCGTTACGGCTATGATGCTATCCAGCTAGTTTAACAGATTTCAATATATAATCTGATATATATTGATTCAATTAAGTACAGTTTTGATTTTAGAAGTTATTCAAAACGAGGATATTTAAAACATACATTTGAACATTTATAATTACAAAAATTAGAACGTTTAATTAGAACAAAATGTTAATAAATTAATTGTTTAATTAGTATAAAATGTCAATAAATAAAGAAGCGCTAAATTCGATCGAGATTAGATCTTGGTGTCTAATAAAATTTCTATGTGAATCTTTTATCATCAAAAAATACTTCTCTTTTGACATAGAAAGATTTAAAAATTTTAATAATATTTCTTTATTCAAAAATTTAAAAGAATTATAGTTCAAGCTCGAAAATATCTCATGTGAAATTGTTTCTCAATATATTTCCTTCCTTCATTTATTCTTGTTTCATTTTCCCGCGCATCGCTTCATCCCTTCGCGGGCTCGCGTTGCAACCGCGAGTTTGCTAGTGCACTCCATCCGGCGAGGAATTACGCCCTTCCGTTGCGCGGTACGTGTCACCGGGTGCGTACATACATCTGGGGTGCGGGGAGGAGGTCGCTGGAGATCATCGAGGGAATGGTCGAATGTTTTCTATCCGGTCAGTACTGTTTCAGAATAGAGAGAATGCGGGTCTAGAGGTGGGCGTTTGGGATCGATCCCCGACTCCATTCCCGTGACGTCACTCGAAGGGAAGATAGAAGGAGAGAGGAAGACGCCGGGAAGGGTAGTAAATGGGAGGGACAAGGGATGGTGTAGCCGGGACTTTCCGGGCGTCCCAGCGACGTATCGTTTTCCTCTCTGATGGTGCTGCCACTGCTGTTGCTGCTGCGGCTGCTGCAGGTGCACCGACGTGTGAAACGACGTGTAGCCGGCACGGTGGTCGTAGTGGTGGTGGTAGTGGTGGTGGTGGTGGTGGTGGTGGTGGTAGTGGTGGTGGTGGTGGTGGTGGTGGTGATGATGGTGATGGTGGTAGTGGTTTGTATCCCATCGTTTCTCACACTCGCCCCTCCCGCATGCGAGCGTCTTTTTCGAAAAGTACTGATCGATCGCGACCTTCGTCGCGTCGAGAGTCGTCGCGGACGAGAAGTATACGCGCCACTCGTCTCGTAGGCAAGTCGTGGGGACACAGTCTCTGACTGATATATCTTGAGGGAGGAAACTGCCGGATTCCCAGAGTACAACCCTCGTCGGGTGGTAGTGGTGGTGCTAGTGCTGCTGCCGCCGCCGCAGCCGCTACGTCCTGCATCCCGTTACCGCGTCCCGTGAAACGATGTGTAGGTGGTGGTCGTAGTTGCTCGTGGTGGTGTATCTCGTCTTTCAAGTTCGTCCCCCCTTTGAACATCGGCGGACCACCGACTCGCAAACGTAAGGGACCGCTGCCCGGATCCGTCGTCATCGTCGACGTCATCGCTCAATCGTGACGATAACCGGTAAAATGTTGTGCCGACCATCTTGATTGTGGTCCCGTTGCGGCACAGTGCGGAGCAATGTGCAGCTCGATTCCTGCTCTCTGCTTTCCGATCGTTACTATCAATTTCTTTGACGTGAGGGAGGTCACTCGATACACGGTACTCGTGCTCATTCATTAAGTCGAGGATTATTAAGGTGCGAACGAAAGGTGCGGGCAATACCAGTCGTCTTCTGTGACAATCGTATTTGCGCATCGTATCGATTAATAGTTTCGAATATCCTTGAAAGAAAATGGAGAACGGGACTCTAGCCAGTAGTGCCTGTGCTGGCCGATGAAGGCAGCAATATGGTGAACTGCCGGGTGCCTTGACCTCGGTGCGGTCACCGTCCGCATGTGGAATAGCATGTAGCGGCTATCTTCGACTTACATTCTCTCTGTTTGATGTAATCCTTTGGAAAGTTTTCGATATCTATGAATGGTACAGTTATGTATAGAGGATACATTGTTATCGATGAAATAATCTCTTGTAATCATGATGCTGTTATATTAGCAGAACGTGTTATAACATTTACGCGATAATTATCCTTTGTACTTCTCTTTTATGATCATAATCTCAGATATTTGATAAAACTGCAGTAATAAGTAATTACCAATAGTATGATTCCTTAGAGATGGATAATAGATTTTCAATTTTTTAATTATTTATATAAAATATAAAATTACTTTCTAATAAAGTTGATATTTTTTACTATAATGCGTAGTATTGTAAAATAATTATAGTTAGGAGCTCCATAATATATAGTATTATAATTATCATGCTATATATTTAATAATGATTATATTTATAATTCTATATTTTTAAGTCTATAATTTTTTATAATTGTTTTCAAGAACATGTAAGTTTTATAATAGAACTATAAATATAATTATTATTATATTTATAGTTCTATTTATAACTAATAGCGCAATAAAAATGGAGGTTCTAAACTATGAATATTTTATATATATGCAATTATAGTCACAAATATCAAATATTTGTTTCAATGCGCACGTTCTTTTTGAATAAAATTCTTGTGATAATTATAATCATTTGATAAATAAAAAAATAAAGTTTAAAATTAGATAATAGACTATATGTTTTTATATTTAGCAATGTAAATTGTAGCAATAATTAAGAGATTGATTCTTTTGATATACGTTCAATCACCCATTGTTTTATAAAACAATGGGTGATTGAACGTATATCAAAATGTCATATAAACTATAAATAGAAAAAAAACATATACACAGGAATCAAGTAGAGATAATGATTTATTATTATATATCAAGAGATGTTATTTCTTGAGTAGTGATAAAGGAAACCATAATTCATCTTATTCTTCACAGACAAGGTATGAAAAATAAGAAAGTGATAACTTATTTTCCAAGTTTTGTCCTTAGACAATATAAAAGATATACTTATGTAATAGCCGTGAAAAATAAAGCAAAGAAGTTGAATAGAGAAAAATAAAGACATTGATTTATTATAATAGAAAAATAAAAAAATCTTATTTTATGTATTATTCATACCAATGTCAATCTATTTTTGAATTTTTCACCATTTTGCAAATTAATAAAATTTAATGCCAAGTATGAGTTATCAAAGTATGAGATCTTATTGCATTATAAATTAATTTTTCTTAGCTTTTGTTAAAAGCTAAACGGTGATTAATTGTCACTTTATTTAACTTTAATTATATCAAACATTGTCTCCATTTTCTTTTAATTGGGAAGTAAACTAAGGAGTTTAATGATGATCCTTCTAATGTTTACGAAGCGTAACTTGAAAGCGCAGTCACAGCCAATTTGTTTGTTGGAATTTTTCCAAAAGCCGTACACGCGCTTGAAATCCGCGTAACTGGATACTAGGTTTAATTTGATTAAAGAGTAAGTTTTCGTAGGCAGCCTATAAATCAAGATCAACGAATCAGAGTAAAATTTCGATGAGAGATAAACGGCCAAAGGAGTATTGCCAATGGAATGATTCGGGAATCTCTTTGCCTGCGGCCTTCGTTCGTTTATTCGTTCGTTCGGTGATGTCGAGGTATTGAAAGGCAATAACTGTGCGAACTGAAATAGCGATTTATTTGTCCGCACGCGAGCGAGCAATCATTTTAAGTCGCGAATCTAATTAATTACGTTTTATAAAGGAAGTAAAAGATCCAATTAGTCTCGTTAATTAACCGGCACGTAGCATCGAGTCCTTCATTCGCTTTTTGGAGACCGTCGATTTACGTCACATTTAATATCAAGGTGAGTCGTTTCTTCGGAGATATGTAGACAGCATCAATAACGGTTGTCTCTTATTCTAAAGCCATTCAGACTTCAGTCGATACTTCTTGCTTTTATATTGAATGACTAGTACGATTATTGTGGTTTTCGGGACGCGGGACAGCGCGAATTTCTATTAAACAACCGCGTTTATAAAGGCCAGTCCGTTAAATTTGTTGATTTGCGCTCTTCAATTTGGTCCACTTGGATTGGTAAAAGCCAATAAGCGAAATTTCTGTCAAAGTGAGTTCTGTAGCGAATAATGTTACATGAATTAGTTTGAAATTATGTTTCACGTAATGTTATTTTAGTTTGTATTACTGTTTAATGGAAATACCTATTAATTAATTTTACCTTTCATCTTATTGCGATCGCGTTAAACAATGAATCTGATGATTGCTTCACAAAGTTTATATTCGGGTGATAGAATTAATAATAGGAAAATGTGATCACTATCCAGGATTTTTGGAGAAGAGAAGAGGTTTATCAGTTTTGTTATCATATAAACAATTTTTTGCATTAATAAATTCTTTTTTTAGATATTTTAAAACTTAGAGTACCTCTTTTGTTTTTGATTTTGAATGAAAAAAATATTAGGTTTAAAACTTGTATTTTTTTTTCTCGAAAAAAAGTAAAGATAAAATATTATTAAAAACGAAATGTGTTATGAATGGAACACTCATTTATATCTCAGAATATTTTCTTTTTTTTTTTTCAGTTCAAAAATTTTGTGAAAATTTTTCATATACGCATATATCGGACATTTTGTTAAAGCTCTAATAACTAACGACAGTTTTAGAAATCTTGATTGATGGGAAGAAAAAATATTTTACAACGAAAAAAGTAAAATTATTCTTTTATGATTAAAAATGAGAAAATGTATAAAAAATTTTGATGGGATTTGAATTTTCCAACCCCCCCCCCCCTCATCTTGGATACGTCCATGTTCATCCCTTTAAAAACTCTTTATATTTTGTCAGTCAATACATTTCATCGATCAATTTCACCACTTATCATTTAATTAATTCTGTTATTTAATTTAATGTATCATTTAATTTAGCACAGTCGATTCCATAATAACATAACGCAGAAGGGAAAAGAAGTGAAAAAGTGAAAAATGCTTGAGATTTCGCTGGGATTGCTAGATGCTCTTTTAATATTGAGCGATGATAAATGACGTCTAATTAACGCAGTCGATGTGCCCTTGGCAAATTGTGATAGAATGACGTAGGAAAGTTCGTAGACGGCAATAAAAATCATAAATTCTGGACGGGGCTTACAGTAGTCGGAGAAGTAAACGTTATTTCCATCGCGTTTTTGGCATATTATCCATCATTCCTCACAAACATCTACGTTTCCGTTTCGGAACGTCAGGAAGCGAGCGAAGGAATAAACGAAGTTATCTTACGATGTGTTGCCTTCGTTATGAAAAACTATCATTCTTTGACCCGTTGATCTGGTTCGTAAGCATTCTCTGAGCAACCCATCGTTTTGTAAAACATTCGGTGATTGAAAGATAGCAGAGTCAATAGCGCCGAGACGCCGCGGCGACAATCGTGATTTCCTCCCTAAATTGGCCATCGTGATATGATATCGGATCTAATATGGAGCTGCATTTCGTACAATTCGGCTAGTATTCACTATGGAATTTCGTTTTTCACAATGGCTCCTCCATTAGTTAGCATCGTTGATGAAATTTCTTCCATTTTGAATGTAGCTATTCTATCTCTTCGAGGAATTCAGATGAATATAATCAGCAAGCGATCCTCGATTTTTTTCGGCTTTTCTCGCTTTTCAGCAATTTTCGAAATTATGTAGTGGGTAGATTAGAAATGAACAGCATTGCTCTGTAACGAATTTAAAGATGTTCCAGTCGCATTGTTTGATTAGAGATTGCTTTAGTAGAATCGCATGCTTGTAATTGACAAGACTGATCCAGATTGAGAAAGTGCTTGAAAATATTCTTAATGACCATAGTTATGAAAAAATATCCATTAAATATAATTAGTGATTAATTTTTTATTGATTAAAGATATTATATTGATATCTACATGATGTAATTATGAATTCAAAATATTTGAAACATTTGAGTCGAGCATGATAATAAATATTGCTACACTCGCAATCAGAGAAAGAAACATGATGGTAGAAACTACAAAAGTATTAATTATACAAGTTTTATGTGTAAAATTAATGTATATAGAGAGAAAATTGAATAAATTATTTTATAATTATTGTAATTATATATAAAATATAGTTTAATATAATATAGTTTACTTAATTATATGTAAAATTAATTTACTCAACTATTATGCAACTATAAGATAATTATTCAATTGTACATTAATTCCACGTATAAAATTTGTTTAATTATCATCTTTTAATTTCTATCACTTTGTTTTTTTTCTAAATGTATATTAATACAATTAACAAATATTTTTTATAATCACTGAATGTACCAAATTTAATGTGTTATCGTATATTTGTTCCATTTATTATTGGGATCCTTTCAATAACTGTGGTCACCAAAAAGATAAGAATTTTTCGCACTTTCACGATCAGGGCGCGGCGCAGTTCCAGGTAAGACTTGACAGCTTAGCTTAACAGCTTGGATTAAGTCGCGTACGCGAGGCATTTTCGCGGTCTCGCCGGCGAATTCGCGCGACGATAGAGGCGGAACGCATTCCGATCGTCGATGATGGACGACGTTACGAGACGGCGAGATCGCGCGGCGGTGCGACGTGCGTCCGTCGTTACTATGCATCCACAGCATCAAACGATGCGTCCCGCGTGGCTACGTGCCAGTTGCGGTTTGTGAATGTGCGCGGTGCGTACAGCCGCGCGACGAACGCCCGCGCCGTTTTCGCGCCCGATGACGCTACCCTCGAGACGCTGAGAAGGAAGCTGCGGAAAATGTTGATTGGACGCTGGAAGAGCAAGGACAAGAGCTCGAGCAAGAGCTCGTCTAGCAGCGGCGCTGGCAAGAAGAAACGCAAGTTCGGCAGAGAAGGTAAGAACTGACGACGTCGCCGTTCGCTGTCCCTTCCAATCTAATGTAACAGATTCTCTAACGAATTTAAAATCAATATTTCCTTCAGAAAAGAATGGCTGCATACTGACAGAAAGAAGTTTAAGAAGTTTTAGAATTACAGATGATTGAAAAGCTAGAAATGAAGAAATTTTTTCTGAATCTCAGAAAGACGAATTGTGAAAGTATATTTTTCAGCTAACTTTTAATTTTGCTTCGATAGATTTTTAATTAAAAATGTTTAATTAATTAAGAATTTGTAACAAAGCAAATTTTCGATAAATTTTCGACTTTTTCAACATTTTCTCATTAACATTTTCGACAAAATATTACTTATTAGAAAATTTTTTGTAAATTGTAGAATTTCTTTACATATAGATAATCTAATGTCCATTTTTACCAAAGTAGGTTAATTTTAATCTCTGCTCAACTTACTTCATCTTTTCTTAATTCTTAGAACTAGTTAGTTGAATCAAAATTAAAATTAAACTACATTGGTAGAAACGAACATAAGTGTCTATAATTCAAAAAGTTTCGAGTATTTTTAGCGAAATGTTGATAGCCATGTTCGTTGCAACTTGTACCAGAGCTACGTAAAAATGCTTGTAATTCATTTCTGCGGAACGTAAACTGACGTAATATGAGAGCTTAGTTAAAATGATGCTACTTATCTTTTCCGCGGCAAGACGTTCTTCAAGAAAGATAAAGTGGGTGATTTTTTCGTTGAAATAACGGAACTTATGTCAAGACAGCTGGCGTTCTTATTGCCAATTAAGCGCTTAATTGGCTCGCTTGCGTAATTTTAGATTAAAGTAGAAAATATTTGTTAGTTGCTTATGTAATTCGCATTCGTTTTCTTAACAGTTTTCGTTAATGCACATTCCAGATCATCCGAATAAATTATTTTACGTAGAAATTAAAATCGTTAAAAAACATGTAATTTAAATGATTTTCTGTTGCACGATCTTCTTTTCTTAGATAAATATTTGGCCTTTTTCATCATAAATTCTGGAATTACTTAATTTTCTTCTTAATTTGGCTGCAGAGATTAACGTTGTCATTATGTTTAACATAGAACGTCACGTTTTCTTAGTATTATCACACTGAGATTGCTTGCCTATGCAATTTAAAACGGCGCGTTCTTTCTTTCTTTCTCTTTATTACTCTTGTCGTTTAAGGTAGAGTGAGGTAAAACGCTGCATGATTCACAAGGCAACTTTGCCTATCAGCTGTCTGCATGACTCTACCGATATATCAACGATTATACGCTACGAACGTTAGAAAGCGCTGGTAACGGAGGGTGCGACCATCGGGTGCTGACGACTTCATCGATTTTCGATAGGCGATTTCTCCCTGAAACGACAGGGTCGAGATCGTTCAGAGTCTGAAGAACACGGCGGTAGATGGGGGAGCCATTTCTCTCCGTGACCTGACATTAATTAAAAATCGGGTGAACACCACGTCTTTGATGGCAACTGAAAATCCGTCCTGTCCACGATCCTTCTTTATTTCTTTCGAAAACGTCGAAGGCAAATGGAATGTACTTTGCTTTCCTGCGAGAGTTCAAAGAAACTTTCTTTCGCGAAATCGTAATGGTTTATTTAGCGCGTGGATATTTTTGCAAGGAACGAAGTTAATAAAAAACGATAAAAAAGTTAATAAAAACGATACAGATACGTCGTAAACAATGTTAATTACATTCTTAACATTGTTCTTACATACTATAATTTGAGATTCAAGTGCGAGGGAACGTTAATTTTAAGATCAAATGTACTTTTAAAAAGTAATTAAACAATGTTGAGTAAATTTGTGCTTTTTAAAAAATTATTAAAATACTTTCTCAGAAAGGATTTCTGATATCGAAATAAAAATATTCTTAACGTACTTAATCTTTATCGCAAACTTATGCAGTATAAAAATAAGAAAACAATAAGATTAAATTAATTAAATAAATTTCTATTTTCCTCCTTTCAATTATAAATAAATTTAACTTATTCTTTAAAAAAAGTAACGCATATAGTTTATATTGTTATGTTTAAAATAAGTTTTTATTCGATATTATTACGCACAGTGTTGGCGTACCATAGTGACACGATGTCCAAAATCGTTTTATTCTAGATTTATTTTATTCTAGATTTTTTATTTAAGAGTAAAATATTTCTCTGTTAACAAGTGTTTGTTCCTATTGATCTTATTTTGTGATAGATCGAATTTCTATATTATGAATATTCGTACAATCTCATTCTAATTGATGAGTTTGATTAATGTGTACCTTAATAAATCTCTATATATCGCGTTAATAGAATTATAGCACAACTAAATTAGAAATTTTTCAGTCAAGTATTTTTTAATTCTTTTTAAATTGAAACAACGTTCTAACTGGGATAGTGAATATGCATAACTTCACTCCATATTATACTTTCAGTTTAATGTATTCTTTAAAACTAAACGTCATGAGTCATTAAAATTCGAACACTACAACTCTGATATGGGATTATGTAAATTTTATCCCTTATTAGAATTAACATTTTTCCATAAGCATGTGTTGACGAATGTTATTTTTCCACAATAATATGTTAATCTTTAGGATCGATTTCCTTTCATTATTTCAAAAATGCTAATTTTTTATTTGTATCATTTTTCTATCAATGCGATAAATCATAATTTGATTTTTGTCTATCGTGTTTCTTTCATGTCGCAGTATTATAAGATATTCTTATTTCATGGGATAAACAATTGTCTTATTTACATACTATACTTTGATTTTTGTAATACTTTTTTTTATATTCCTCGTCACTTGCGCGTTACATAAATCGTTATAAGAGGTTGTATCTCATTATAACCATCGCTAAAGCGGATCAACGTCGACTTGCGAAAAGTTTCAAACTTGTTTGTCCTGTAGGTCATTATGGTATGAGCCAATACTTCGAGTTGCGAGTTTGAAAGTTCTAAGAGACGGCGAGAAAAGTTGAAAAGACTAAATGGATGTATAGTGTCGTCAGTGTCACGGGAATTGTTGAAACATTTTAATAGTTAAAAATAAAGAAAATCAACTTACGCTTGTAGGTGAGTTCTGTTGAAGAAACTTAGTTGTAAAATCGAGACGTGATATTTGAAACATGATATGGTTTAATAAATAGATCTTGAGAATCAAATTGATATTTGCTGTGTCATATTTGCAATTGCGATTATATCAGCGATATGCGAACATGTCGGCAATATCAAATTTAATATTTATTTACCGAATAGAATTTTGATTGAAAAAATATTTATAAAAATAATTTTGTTTTTTCAAATATATTTATTCTTATAATATATTTATTATAAACTTATTAACTATTTTTCTGTTTTTTCGTAACTTTGATTTTTATTAATAATTCTGTATTTATTTAAAAGAAAGATATTTAATGTGAAATCTCGTAATTATCTTATTGTAAGTATTATATATATAATTTTGCAAATAATTAAAGTATTTTATACCTAAAATATTTTAATGTTATAAATTTTATATCACAAAATAATGGTTCTGTTTTTTACAATCAATTTTTTACAGTTTTTTATAATTAGTATCTATTTTATAATCTACGCTCTTAATTAACTTTTAACCGAAACGATTATTAAATCGTTTGTCTTGAAACGTGAAATTTTATTCTTTATTTTATTATATAGATTTTTGATATGAGATTCATGATTATAAATATGAATCTCTGAATGATAGAATACATATTATATTATTAGCTTAAATACTCGCACATTGAACAATATTACAAAATATAAAACCACTAATATCACATTTAATTTTTATTATTAAACGATAAGGAAAATTATACATAAATGATTGATTTTAAAAACATTCTTAATTAGTAAAAATAGAAGAATATAAATATAATATAAATATAATCTGTGAAAATAGAAAAAGCTGATAATTTCTAAAATTACACTTTTATTCGAAGAATTATCTCAATAATATAAAAAATCAATTGTAATATTTTATTTCTATAAAAATTATACAATTCAATTTATTTTCTTGTTAACATGTTATTCGTTATGTTATATTTAATGTATTATATGTATGCATCATGGAAAGGTCACATTTTTTATTTTTTTCATAATACAATATATAACTTAATAAAATTCAACAGAAGAGGAATATAAAATAGGATACGAATGATGCTTTTCTGTTTACCTTGAATTAATTATTTTCTGTTACGAAGAAAAAAGATCAAAGAGACAAAATGTATCACTTTGCGCCTTTATATAATCCTTATTCGATATTCTCCCTCATTTATTATACTCTCTTGCGACCCCTGTTATTTCGCTCTGTGCGATTTGCTGTCTGCTTCTAGCTTTGTAACGCTTTATAATGATCCTGAATTAGAGGGGATGGCGCAATACATGCTAGATGTAGTGTATTAAAATGTTGTCCGTCCTAGTGAATAATAGCCGGCCGTGTAACATTACGCTGTTACGCCAAGTCCGTTTTACATCTTGCTAACGCCCTAAGCGCTTTTGTACATATTATTAATGCGCTGTTTATGACAATTTTAACACGAATGCGAAATTATTCCAATTTCGATGCTGTCCGTAAGGAATAGCAAGGGCATTTAATGGAATTGTCAATTTTGCAAACTGAGACTCTTGTCGAACGTAAATTATCGCGAAATAAAATTAATGCAAGGCATTTACGAAAAGTCATGGAACAGCTATTAAATAAGTTTAAAAAAACACATGATTATAAACAGATTAGATATGATAATACTATATTTGTTATTTGTTATTTAGTTATAGTTATAAAAGAAATGGTACAAATCAGATGTGTTATTGAAATATTTGACATTAAATTGTTTCATAAATATAAGTTAAATAATATATGAATGTATTTAATGAATAAAAAAAATTCGAATAGATTTTAGCCAAGATTTTTGTCTGTAGGGCTGTAGTTAATCTTAAGGTTAAATCGTGTAATTAAGTCTTAATTATGGTATACCGTACTTATTTCTTATTTAGCGCTAGTTTAATAAATGATTTTCTTGTTTGTATACATTTTTATACATTACCTAGTGTCATGTTATCCATTGCAAGTAGAAAATTATTTTATTTCTTGTTGAATTTCAAATGTTCAATTTTGTTCAAACTCTGTTGCACGATATCTGATATTGAAATTGATATCGAATTCGCAGTAATCTAGATATAGTTGTTTTGTAATATAAATTTCTCACAACTGCTTAATCCGCTGACGATCTAACTTATAATCCTAGACATTGAGATACGAGTGGCTGTTATATCTCTCGCAGAAACAACGCGGTTCCTTTAAGTTTGTCAAGTCTGCTTGACCTGATAAATTCAAGAAGCGAAGCCCCTTGATCTCAGATAGATAATTCTTGCGGAGAGATTGTTAATCAGTAGCACCGAGATTTTTCTTGCCTTTCCGCATTGCGCATTTATGGCAGGTACTTATCTCTTTCACCATTTTCATCGTTCCTATATTGTCGCTTCATTGTTCGGATTCAATCAGTGCGAATGATTTCGAACGTCGGTCAAACTTGCGTGGTTAGCAGATGGAATTGTTCACATTGGGAAATATTATATAAAGTGAACGACCATAAAAATTATTGTCACAGAATAACAGTCGCGCGAAACAATAAATCAATAATATCGAAATATTTATCAATTTTTAACTTTTTTGTGAATTATTAATTAAAATTACAAGTAATTTTAATATTAAAACATTATTTATCAATTTTGTATATTATTAATTAAAATTATAAGTAAGATTTTTTTGTATTCTAGATTTATAAATTAAAATGCGTAAATTATTTTTATTATACGAATTTATTATACGAAATTGCACATAATCTTTACATATAAGAGATCATATTTTTGGAATTATATAGTATGTAAAAGTTGTACATTTCATGTATTAGATTATTAAATTTTTGTGGATTTGTAATAAATCTGTATAGAAGAATATAATATCTTGCGATGAGAACTGAAGATCGCATATAATAGGATCAGATTTCCCCAAAGTTGAATGACTTGGCGTGGCGCTTCCTCTTCCTTTTAAATTTGACCTCAGAAAAGCGATAGATAAACTTATAAATTTACGAGAGAAGTATTTCGTTTTTTGAATTCATATAAAAAAAAGAGATCAATTTTTCTTTTTGACGCGATGAAATAAGAGAAATATCGATTTAGAATTTCTTGTCCTTTTTATGAATAAATAAATTCAAAAATTTTGTCCTAAATTCTAAAGCATCGCGTTATACAGAGGAGCGAATTATGATATTTTTTGCTCTTGGACATCTAAAATGAAAGCTCGACTTTAAAAGCTATGCTTCCGACGACGGATAATAGACTTTTCCGGAAGTGAGAAGAGAGATTAATTTCGGTAACATCGAAAAGGGAACAACGGGCAGGATACGTTAACGTAAATATAACTCATGTTATGACAGTCCGCTCAAATCGGCATAAAAAAATTCGCAACGTTAGTAGTGTAGGACAAAGAGGTAAATGGCATTTCAGTATTACGTCCCACGACAGTTATTATCGTCCTACATCATAAACTGATGGAAAAGTGGAACAGACGATCTGTGATATAAAACAAGTGGAAAAGAAAAATGATGGAATGGATTGAAGCGATTTGTCAAGTAAAATTTGCTGTTAAAGGAATCAGGTCTTGCATCAGGTCGCTCATCGCGTATTTTATGATTTTAAAGCGTAACTTGATAGAGTATTTATTCCCAATCATTATCTCTTGAATTTATTTCGAATTTTTCATAAGAAAAACATTGAAGCTGTTAAACTTGTTGTTTTTACAATATTTTTCTTATTCTTTATATCTGATTCAACTGATTCGTCTCAACGACTTTACTTGACTTGATAGAGTATCTATTTTTAATTGTTATCTATTGTAATCTATTTTGGAATTTTCGTGAGCAAACAATGCAAATGAAAATGCCCTCACTATCTTTGCAAGCTGTAATATAAATATATTTCATAATAACGAAAAGTTGACAAGGCAATAATTTTTTAATTTCAAGATTGATCATTATTTTTTTTCTTGAACAAAAAGCTTAAAGCTGTCATAACTTTTACAATATTTCTTTTTCTTGTTCTTATCTGATTTCAGATCATATCTGATTTATTCACTTCGCCTCGACTTCACTTTACTTGACTTTAATGAACTACGCGGAATAATAGCTTTAATTTTTTTATTTCGTAAGAACCTTTGTCATCGCTATGTAGCACCATAGCAAAGAGAAACGAAGTAGAAAGAGAAGGAGAAAATGAGAGACATTTAAAGCGTAACAAATGTTATCGCGTCCGGTATCCCGGCGGCGAAAAGAACGGGGAAGTAAGACAAGAAGTTGAAGGCTTCGAAAGGGTAATACGAGGGATAAAGCGGTGCACCTTTACCTGTCTGCTACCTAGGATATGCATCTCGACGGGTGGATAGGCAATGCACCACGGCTACACCCCATGAAAGCTGCAGCACGCTTGCGCGCAGGTTGCGCGCAACCCCTGTTCTCCACCCCCGTTTTCCTTCTTTGCCATCTCACCGCCACCCCTTGTGTCTCGCATTCCCTTTCTCTCCGTCTCCGTCGCGTAACAGTCTGTTCTCAGTTTGTGTCCCGGGTGTGCACACCCTGTACAGTGGCACAGTGCGGCGTCCTCTATTTGGTGTGAACCCACCCTGTCCCACCCTGCCGTTCGCGGGTAGTGGTCCTCGTGAGAACAGTTACGTCGTACCGTTCTGCCGCGTAACACCGTCGCGGCTGAGGACCTCAGCGTCCACGAAACCGCGCCGTCGAAATTGTGTCTTCCGGACATGACATATACGGTCGTTGATTCATTGACGCGTATTCGAGACGTAGATAAAGAAGATTAAAGAAAATAAAGGGTACACTTGAGAGAGAGGTTGTTGACTGAATCGATAAATTAATTTGAAAGCGCGCGGCGAGAATAAACACGCGCAAGGAAGGAACGAGTGATTTGAGCTAAACATATTAGAACTAGAGACGATGAAAAGAATCGAAGAAATTTCAAACTGTTAAATAATTGAAAAAAAAAATAAAATGTTCTGACAGCTGATATTTGGAAACATTTTTTAAATCGTGAATTAAACAGCGGGAACAAAATTTGTTGCTTAAATATATGTTTGATGAGAAATTGATTAGCGATAACAAAAAAGTAATAAAATAGTATTCTCGGAAAAAATATCGTAATGAGGAATTCCATTAGCTAAGCGTGAAAAAATTGTTTCATTCTATTAAAGTATTAATCGCTACGTTGATTCAAAACTAAAATTGTACTTCATACTCTCAAACCAGAGTACAAGTTGCAGTCTCTAAACATTTGCGAATAGTGATATTATTCTGTTCTACACTGAAGATTGTAAGTTTATCGAACAATAAATCCTAGTTTTTCTTATTATTATACTTCCATTCTGTTCTTGAAATACGATATCGCCGTGTAATACGGATCGAAGATCGATCGAAGAGAACGCTTCGATAGGAAAGCAACACTTTGAGAAAAAAGAACACGATGAATATCACTTAGAAGCGAGAATAATTTGCGGTGGAATTACATTATATCACTAGAGGAAAAGCGGAGACACAATGTCTAGAGTGACAAATAATCAGTGGGAGTAATCATGAGAGTGAGGAGAATGCTCTTGCCACGTAGAATCTCATGGGGACCAATCGATGAGTAGCAAAAGAAGAGCAACTGGACCGTTAATAAATTTAGTGTCTCTCATTTATATGGATGAACAGCGGGAATCGATGAAGATGATCGTCGTTGTTCGTCAGCCGGGTGACCGCGAAAAGCACACAGTTGCCGGTCCTCATCGATCAGATTGCACCATTAAATTGCACGACTCTCGGCGATTCTAAAACCCCGGCTGGGTCGAAGTCTTCCAAATTGGATCGATCGTGCCAAAACGTGCCAAAATTCGTGGAAACATTAACGAGCCAGGAACATATATATTCGCTCTTAATGGACCGAACGTTTGAGGCCTCGATGGCGGTCGCGCGGTAACTCGTATTTGCTTTGAATACTGAACCCGGAAAATCGATTCCTCAGCCAAGCGTACACGATTTTTGTGTGTAGTTAGCGTGATCCAGATAGAAAATCGCGATTCTCGGACTTCGCAGAGATGCGCATATTCGTCTGGAGGCATTGCGTGTCGTTGGACGGTAAGAAAGCGATCGTATCATTGATATCCCAGCACGAAGTTTTGGCTCAATAATGACAATTGCTACTCATCTTATATTGAACTCATGTTATATTAAATTATAATATTACACATCTTTTGTGCTAATTTTTAACATTCCGGTATCAGTACAAAAAGCACGCAGTTGTCGCTTAACAATATACTGGAATATTTGATAACATTATATTGAAAGAAAAGATCGGCTGAATATAGCATAACATTTTTAATTGGCTGCAGCTGCCAATTTTTGGCTATTGACATTAGTTAGCTATTGAAATCATATGCTGATATATGCGAATATAGGCTAACTAAAAATCGTTGCAATAAAAAATTGCTGTAATCAATTAAAAATGTTATGTCATATTTTATCATCCAAATTCCTGCAGCAGCCAATCTTTTCTTTCACTGTAGTTTACAAATTTTGAATACTTTTTAATGGAAACAACTTTTTAAATGTATTTTTATAATGCTGAGTTCATATTTGCCGCCAAAAAAATTCCATTAGATTGAATTTTTAAAATAGGAGCATGACAAGTTTAAGATATAGCATGTCATTTTTAAGATATGGCATGTTAATTTTTAAGATATATCATTTTATCGAATAATTTGGGTGCGATAAATGATGAGCAAGGCAAACGTTTCCAGGATTTGATGACAATTGAGAAATTTAGGGATATTGAGACGAAAAAAAATGTTAAGCGGCCATTGCTGGACTTTGATAATCAATTTGAAAAATCAATTTAAAAAAGCCAAAATTAGTTCAATACTTTCAATTTGTTCTCTGATTTTAAGATCTGTTTTTTTATTCTTGCACTAGAATTTTTTTTTTCGCTTTCGCTAAATACCAAATATATATTTATTTAACTTTTAAATTCCAAAAATATATATACTAGTTCAACTATAGAAAACTATAAAAAATTTCTTAAACTATAGGTATATGTATAGTCTATAAAACTAATAACTATATTTGTATATTCATATGAATATTATTAGCATCAAGATTTGCTTTGAAAGTAATTTTCCTTTCTTTTTTTTTTAATATTTAAGCACTTTTTGATCTATTTCACTCTTCTATGTTGAGAGAATCAGATGCGACCCGTCCCGACTTCATTCTTTTTTTCTAACACATTTTAATATATTGATTAGATGAATAAAACAACATCAGGTTGGATCCAATCCTACTTTCTTTTGGATATCTTCATCTTACCACAGGAAAGTGAATATTGTTTTACATATATATTGTTTACATATATTGTTTAAAAAAATTTTTTTCTAATATTAAAAAAAATCGAATTTGATGAAAACATTTCGATGACAGATTCGGATTGAAAATTATTTTTGAAAGTCTTCATATAAGCTTGCACAAAATTTGTAAACTAATGTAATTATTAGTAATAATTTATTATTGTATAAAAATTTATGATATAAGAAATTATGTAATATAAATATACTACATATCACGTTTCATACATGAAAGAGTGCGGATATCGGAAGATTAATTTCTATAGCGAATTGATTGACGGTGCAATTTAATACTAATTAGTAATTACAACTGCATTAATTAAAATTTAGTAAATTAGAAGTAGCTGTGTTTGAAAATCCCATGAGTGTCATTATGGGCCAAAACTCATTCTTTTCTCCGCAAGAAAAAAATAAGCAAGAAAATATAATAGTTGAAATTGTTAATTTGTTTGTGATGATTTCTGAGTGATTATATTTAATTATAAATCACATTGACACTGGCTGTGAATTAATCAACAAACGTTGAGAAAACGTTGAAATAACATTTTCTAGTCAGAGTTATTGTTCGACTAGTCAGAGCATTAGCAATACGTTTTAGGAATGCACGAAATTTCTTGCTTTTTCCTGTTACTAATGCTGGCATATGCATATCTGCATTTATTTCGCAAGAAACTTGACTGGCACGTCTAAAATGGATGCCGCGAAGTTTGGAAGATTTCAAACTGAGAAAGTTTCATTACGTCATATGTAAATCGTGTCTTTTCTTATTCTGCTGTACAACTTGTTTCCATTTAGCAAGTCTTCTTTTAATGCAACTCGAGGAATATGTGAAGAAAATTTTTAAATAATAAGATATGCGATATGGAAAAAAAATTCTAAAACATCTGTTTTTATTTTATTCGAAAGCATTTTATTTAATTAATTATTTCAATTTTCATTGTTTTTCTTAAAAGTGTAAGCAAAAAAGACTGTACTATAGGTAAAAGAAAATGCATTTAATAAATTTTTACAATTTCTTAATTGAATTCATAGAAAGCAGAAAGAAATGAATTAAAGCAACCCAAGTAAATTTATTATGTGATAAGGTTCAATTTGTATCCGCGTAGAAAATTTAATTCTTTATGAAAGAAAAAGCTTTACTATTAATTAGATTTTGAAACAAAAAAAAACAGGCACTTTACTGAAAAATATAATTGAAATACCTATAGTTGAAATTGCTGATTTATTTGCGATGATTTTATATTTCTGCACACACAAAAATTATATACACTAATATTGAGTTAAAACATGAACATTGAAAAAAATATTAATTACAGCTAAATAATGTATATTTATAAATAAATAATTTAAATTTATTTATATTAATTGAAGCTAAATAGTTCACATTTAATTTTAATTAACAAAGTTACTGCGATGATATCTTTCCACTGAATTCTTCCAAACACTTTATTCACATAGAGTTTTCTTTTTTTTCTTTCTTTTTTTTCTTTTAAGATATCACGGTCGAGTGCTCCTCTCCTAAACAGCATGTAGCATGTCGCGAGTATAGCTTTCACTAAGTTTCGTGACATTTTAAGGACTCCTGTCCTCTTTGGTGTAAAAAGGATTAAAAGATTTGCCTAGGGGCTTTCTAGGAAGTTATCTCCGTGTGAAAATGAGATAACGTGAGCGGTTGAAACTGTGTTGCTTTACGAAAGCATCGAGGTTTTATACTTTTTGTTTCCTCGTCATTCTGGCGTCACGTTCCACGATGCGTCGACCTAATTGCGGTGTACCTTCATTTATTTTAGCCAACGCAATTAACGATGTCCTAGTCATCCGTCCGCGATGCTAATTAGAATATTTCATCGAAAAGTAAAGCAAGGGAACTTGTTAAATTATATTTCGCGATTATTAAACGTTTCCACACGTGGCGTCATGTTATCACGTTCCTACCGTAAATGTTAATTTCGTTCAGGAAATGGGTTTTTCAACAACACCCATATGGCATGGCGTCGCTTGTCAATTTGCATCTTGCATTGATTTATGTATACACGTTATTACTACATTAGACTAAGTTTCTTGTACTCGCCATTTCAAAATGTCATTGTTTCACGTCCCGCTTGTGGTACTGACGAGGATTTAAAATATGTAATGGTTTTCTTATTACCTTGCGTATAGTGCTAATACAGAGACGAAATGTAGCATCACCGTGGCAGAGTTTAACGAGCAAATAATGTCTTACTTGACGATAACGATGCGAATACACTACTTGCCGTAGGACAGAAATTTCCTTCGCAATATCGTGACCTATTTATTGTATACATACCTACGCACGCTTTTATCTGAATTTTTGCAAGAGCAATAGTCATATCGAACTGTAATTTTCGTCTCTATGATTATCGATCTACTGTACATAAAGACTTTTATTACGATTGTGTAACATTTTGTATTACGAATTGTTGCCGATATTGAATACATGAATTGCATAAATTGAAACATAAATTGAATAAAGAGTAAAGAAATCTTCAAAACTCCATAGTTTTTTTTTTCAGAAATATAACAATAGAAACAAAGAGAAGTCAAAAGCTTTACAATTCTTAGAGAATTTCG
>NW_017259229.1:729191-742528 GCF_001594045.1 Atta colombica | reverse complement strand
AATATAATTATATATATAATATAATTTTAATAATTGATTTTTTTGAAGATTAATATATCTTCGAAGAATAAAATATTTTAAATCTAACTTGGACATTTTTAATTCAGTTTCTATTTATCCTCTGGAATTGACGGTGAGTTTATTCTTAACTTAATTATAAATCTCTTTATCAAAAATATGATTTTGAAAAATGATTTTTTATGTTGCAATCGCGAATTTGAATTCTTAGTAAAATATACTTAGTTACTAGAAAAAATGTCTGGTTGAAAATTGATGAATCATACGATTTTAATTATATTATCAATTGGAATTTCGATTATTTCAACTAAAATTCTAATAAATTTAACAAGAAAATTCTATTTTATCCAGACATTTCAAACAATTTTTCTCAGTATTTATTCTTTTTTATGTAATTTTGATTCCTTAAAATTTATTAGTGCCTTTTAATTGATAGAAATTAAATGTATTTTACAGATCCAGCAATAGTATTACAAATTTTGGTGTTATCTTCGGAAGATTAATACATATTCATTGTTAATAATAGACATTGATATGGCATTTAACGATATTTGCCAAGCGCAATAATAAATTCGATTACAATAATAAATTTAATGGAAGTTTCTATTTCTCAGAAGCTTTGTGAATTATTTCCACAATTCTATTCTATAAAAATTATACAATAAACGATAGGAAAGTACATAAGATTATCGTTATGCGAGCGACTTTTCAACATACAATATAATACTTCGCGAACATACAGTATCATTCATTCCCAAGAGAATTTTCGAATATACCAGGGATGCTTACATTTCTCTCAGGTATAAAGAGATCTTAAATTGATGGTATAGGCCTCAGGGCATGTGTGCAATGAATAAATTGTCTCATACGGTTACTTTACGACAACAGTAATGCGGATATAGAGATGCACTTCCTGCTATATAAGCGGCCGTTTATAGTTCACCATCACAGTGACCCAGTTACGGAAAATGTGTTTTGATCTCAACAGCCATTATTATACTATTTTGTTCTTCAAAATATGAAACTGCTAGAAATGTTGCTCAATACCTAAGACCGCGGATTGACTGCAATCTCTTTAATTATATTGAAGGAATAACGTAGAAAAGTACTATTTTTAAACACGATTGTAGCTGTTAAAATATTGGTTTAAATAAATAAAAGATAAAACATTTTTCTTTTTAGAGAAAAGCTAAAAAAATCAGTATTATATTAGGTATAGTAAAAAGAAATCCATTATTTTTGCATGAAATTGAATGGAAAAATAATGGATTTCTTTTTACTACACCTAATATATAAATATTAATATAGATAAATTGAATATAGATAAATTTAATCAAATTGAAATGTTTGTATACAATGACACACATTTTCCATCAATTAAATTGCTTTGCAAAATGCAAGCTTGATATTATAGAATTATATCTAATTTTAATTATTATAGAAATTTATTACATTTTTCAATTAAAGCTCAATTTTTTTTATTGTTAGTTTCATTCTTTAATTTATGAAATTTATTTTCTTGATTATGATATTGCATTGAAAAAAGAATTTGATGATAGTTACCAAATGTTAAGTGAAATAATCAATCAAGTGATCTGTTAATATAATCAAAAATAATTTTATTTTTTTAATATTTTAATAATTTAATATTTAATAACACTAAATAGTAATATTAATAAATTAGTTATATTATTATGTTTGTAATATTTTTATAAATATCTAGAAAAGTAAAATTATTTTTGGTCTTATTAACTGGACATTTAATTGGAATTATTTTGCTCAATATTTGATAGTTTATTATGAGGTTTTTCTTTATTGTATCGTCAATACTAATAATTATTAATTATTAAAAATACCGAAATTATACAGAATAGATTGGTTTCTTGTATTTCCAATAATTAGCCAAATTAGTAATGTACATCCATGCTAGTCAATGTCACTAAATGATATAATGGATTGTTTAATTTCATTAATTAATATAATAGATATACATGTAATATAAATATGGATAAACAATATAATAGAACAAAATAATTGACTGTGCACAATGAAATTATAATAATGTCATAGAAATTTATCTAATTATATATTATGGCATATTGTTACAACTTGTTTATGGAGGAACTTTAACATCTGTTGCGAGCAACAATAATATCATGTTATTCGTAACTCATGAATGATTTCAATTTAGTTCAATCTAAATCTAAAAGGACACGGTTCCACATCGTTGCTTCTTTGTAATGATCCAATTAAATACCCAACACATCGATATAAATCTCCCCTCTCACATCCTTCCCCTTTTCTGGTGCAGTTTTCTCGGTGATAACTCAGTGGTAAATAACAGGGAAGCTCGAATGTGGGGTATAGTTCGCTAACATTTAAGCTTGTCTTCGCCCTATAAGATGAATTTCGAGGTTGCTATTTGCAAGATCAAACTTGTTCTGAAACTTTCCGAGACCATATAAATAATTCGCTTTATGGCGATATATTTTGAATTGTGAAAGGTTAATTGACTATAACGTTTTAAAATGATGAAATATATTAGTGAATGAAATAAGAATTATTATAACTGGAAAGTTTACGTGCGCAGATAGGAATATCAAAACTATTTGATTAATTCGGTATAGGTATAATACTTACGAGTGATGATACGTTAAATAATACACCAAATTCGTAAGGTATTGTATTCATATATATTCATGAATCTGATTTCTGCGTACTTGAAACGTTGGTCAATCAGTGATGAAAATTGTAAGACTCCCCCAAAAAAGTAATAATTCTAATTTTAAATATTTGATATTCATATTCATATTCATATTTATATTCTGTTTTTTTTTTGCGCAATTTTTGATTACAATTTTCCATTCCATTTTCATCAGTCGTTAAGAAGCTTGTGTACGCAATAGAAAATATTCTTTTTTGAACATTTAGATCCGTGAATTAATATTTATAATAGGTGACTAATAAAACTTTCGGAAATATATGATGGAAATGTTTTTTATGCCAGTTGTGATTGATCGTTTGTCATATTCGATGTCGTTATTGACTTTCAACTGCTGGTTTGGCGATGACCTAATTGCGGTAGAGCTGTCACCACGATTCGATCTTCCGAGACAATTAAACGACAGATTTTGTGGCGTAGAATATGGAATATCTTCAAACATATTCCTCGATCGCAATATTGAGAGTATAATGGACTCGTTAATGGACTATATGCAAAACATTGTATGAAAAAATTAACAAAATGCAATATTAACTAGTTAAATATATGCTATTAAATGTAAATCTTCTTACTTTAGAAATACAAATTTAAAACGTCCATCAGTCTTGAATTCTTAATTATTTATTTGTTTGCCTCTTGCAACTTTATTGCATAAATTTTTACTTGTTCCCATTTCAGGCTTGTGATTACGTTGATTTTTAATAAAAAATTTTATTAACTTGCTTACGTAAAAAATTGATCATTTTAAAACAATAAAAAATGATACAATAAATGTAAGTAATTCACAGCCAAAAGTAAAGAAGCTCCACAAATTAACGTGAACGTTTTATATCTAATAAAATAAATTTGGAAATATAATAGTTATTATTGAAAAATAATATTTATTTTTATAACAACTTTAATTATATTTTGTTAGTTTTCCTTTGGATTTTATTACTATCTGTTCCAAGGCTGTACATCTGTCTAGGTAGTATTGACAAATCTGGGTGATCACATCACACGATTTATGATGTGTGGGATCATGGACGTATCTTTAAATAAGCTTTTCAAATGTAATATACGCCCCTAGTGACCCAATAAGGCTGGGATGTTTCGACCTTTAGGGACAATTAAATGACTAATTTTACAACTTACAAAGTCTACTAATTTCAGTTTAATAAACTCTCTCTGTTTCTCTCTGAAGTGCTTATAAAAAAAGAAGATACATGTCGGCATGTATTTTAAGATGTACTTGAAATCGATATAGAACAGACGAGAGGGTGGTTGAATAATTTAAATATCCTGCAATAAAATATTTTCTGCGTTTCTTAAAAATGCAGAAACGTCACTCTTGATAAGCATAAAAAAGCTCTGAAAGCTTCCTATTGCAGCATGCAGCATCGTGTTTCACCCTCTATTTCACCGTCTACATTGCACTCCGTTGTCGTTTACAAATATAAGAGCAATATAAGTTGTGATAATAGGAAAGTTTTATGTGTGTCCATTTACATAAGTCTCCACTTTCCGTTTGTTTGTATAGTGTTAATTAAATGACTATCTCTGCGCACCGTTCATAAGTGTTTACATTAACCCTCCGGAGTTGACGTCAAAATCTATAACACAGTTACTGACGCTGGGTTTGTGAGACCTCTTTAATTCATATTAACTAAAGGATAATAATTAATCTTTCGCTCGCTAAATCGGCCCTTGAAGGTATAGTCGATATTTTGATTGTGAATTCTGGTATAAAATAAACTTAAATCTGTAAAAAAATAAGTAAAATATAATCCGATTTTTATAACTAAAACTAGTTGTTGAAGCTTTTACAAGTACGCAAGCATTTTTTTCAGATTTTTATACAGTTTTGGAATAATGTAAAAATCTGTGCTGGACTATTTTTTAAATTTATTTTTCGTTAGGTATAGGACGTTCACGTCAGTTTATGTTTTATATTTTTGGCCAAAGGTCCAGATACTGATAGAAAACTCAAAATTTCATATGACCAACGGAGAGTTCATTTCAAGAAACCAAAATGGCATAATTCATATAAAAAGATATGTTATGTATAAATGCTAAATTTATTTTAATAAAAATAATTTAAATTTGTAAATGTAACATAAAGAATATAATTGAGTAACTAGATTAACTGTAGAGGAATATAATTGGGTCCAATAGACTCTCCTCAGCTTCAGAGAGTTGAATGTAGGATTTTATTCGTGAAAATGTAAAATACTAACCATCACATTATAAATTATAAAAATGAAGGAGCTTCTCGTGAATTAAATTTAAAAGAGTGTTCTAATTAAAAATAGGTTTTCAATTTAAAGCAGATTTACCTGTATAGAATTTTATCTGAATAGAATTTTAGTTGACAGCTTACTTAGTGAAATATCGAATATTCAATCGATGAGATTACAAAAAAATTACTTTTCCGTCGAGGAATAATTGATTTTATAATTCGCAAGGAAGAAATCTATATACATGTTCTCTCCTCGACAATTCCACTTTATGTAACATACGATCGATGGTCGCTGTATCGAGCACGGAATTAAATTCGAGGGGAGGGGGAGGGGGTGGAATTAAATTTGAGATAGCGCGCGTTTTACCTTGAAAATCATCTTCTGGCGAACGTTCATCCAAGCCAGCGGCGGCATGTAGACGGTCTTTAAATTGATCTCCTCCGCCGTGACCCACGTCAGTGACCTAATTGCGGCACCGTTCGCCGATGTTCCGATCCTTACGGATAAATTGCGTTTCTCCGCGCAGAACCGAGGCCCCTAATTCAGTCGATGCCTCTGAGGCTTCGTTGAAGTTAATCTATCCGCGTTCTCCGCTCGCCACCTGATGGAAAATGCAGGAGAGAAACGGAGTGAGCGTCCGTGCTGTAAATGTTTTAACAGGCCTGAGTGCCACGGGGTTACACGGTGGCAGAGTCGGCAGTCTCTTCGCGCCTAACCAGTTGGGAATTTTCTGATGTTCCCGTTTCTACGTACGGCCTACATCTCTAGATTACTGTTTTTACCGTCCGAAGTTGTTACACCGGTGTCAGCTACTTTATTCCAAGTCATTAACTTTACCGCGATGTACTTTACACTTACACTTAAAAACATAGTAGTGGCAGTAACTATAAAAGTGACAATTATACAAGTTTTATATCGTTCCGTTACTTTAAACTAATACAATTAAAAATAATTTTCCGAAAAATTATTTTTTTTTAATTAAAAAATAGCTTTTTTTTTTTTTGAAAAACTTAATTTTTTAGGTTTATCACTTTTGAAGTAAGAAAACGATCCGTCGAATGTAGTTGAATAAATTATTTTATTTTTATTTTTCTTTTATTTTTTCTTGTAAATATTTTTTTATCTTTAATATCTTTTAAGTTTAATTGGTTTGCGTGAAATGTCGTGTATAAAAGATGAGTTGTATTGGTACAATGAAGATGGAATAAACTACTTGTAATATCGTCGGGAAGAAAGAAATAACCTCAATTTCAAGGATGATAATTAAATTCATGCTTGTTGCTATGCATCTCGTCAGAGGTTCCAAGAAAGTCATTTAAGTCCGCATTTCAATGCTGCTATGGAAGAATCTGATATAACTAGAATCGCTTTAAAGAGATATGTATAATTACCGTGTCAAATAAATCGGCACGTTGCTGCGAATCCGATGGAAAAAGCATTTCGCGACAGTCGTTCGATAAATTGAAAAAGAAAAAAAAAGAGAGAGAAAAAAGGGTTACGACAGGAACAATCGTCGAACAGTTTCAAAGGCATTATCGGCATAGCAGTGCAGTTTCCCCACTATTGTTTGCCGCATCATTTCGCGCACGAATACATCATGCGAGGCAGCATCATCTCAATGATGCTCCATGGAGTGATCTTTACTCGCCGATGAAAAAAACGGAAGAAAGAAGTAATGGATGTCGCGTGTCATCCTATCCGATGAAGATCATAGAAAGGCCGCGACATCGTTGCTTGAAAAAGTATATCTGAATAATTGAGACTCGACCGCAGCGTCGCAGCCTTGGTCGATCTGATCGATGTTTGTTCTGTTTCTCTCTCGTGATACGAGTTGAAGTCTCTCTTCCTCTCTCCTTCTTTCTTTCTCTTTCTCTTTCTTATCTTCCGTTCTCGTCTCCTGCATCTGCTCTCGCATCTCTCTCACCGTGGCACTTTGTAGATATTGCTTTTATTCTGGCGCGCTGATGTTACCGCTGAGTTTCCGTTTTCAATCCTTTTAACTTTGTATGAGATATGGTGCGTGTATACGAAGATCTAGCATACATATCATGAGATGAAAACTGACGTTCGAATCAGCTTGAAGCTAGCTAGCAAAAAAATTTTAAATTGCTCCTTAAAATTATGTTTTGAAGAATCATGATTCTTTTCTGTTATTCGACTTTGTAGCGTATCGGAACTTTTCCTTAGGAACTATTCCGCGAAAAGGTAAATTAAACGGAACCCGACAGGTTAAGTTCGCATGGAGATTTATTATTTTAAGTATACCGGGCGTATAGCGGAGGCTGAGGAAGAAAGACCGAGCGAAGCCACAATCGAGAACGGCTTGAGAGAATTTTTACACGAACAGAAGAAAACAAAGTAACGTATAGCTAGCGCCAATGGGAGAGGCGGAGAGAAAGGATGAACGAATGAAGACAAAAGGAAGGCTAGTGTTTGGCTGGGAGGGCCTTTCCGTCCGTAAGCTTCCTATACTCTTTTGCTCTCTCATCCAAGCGTCGTGCTACGTGCTCAGAAGACCCGAGCAGCTGTTCTTTTCTACTTGTGTCCCGTTTTGTTCCATTCCGTTTCGAATCCCCAAAGGGAGCCGGCCCTACCCTTCCGCTCACGGCCTTTACTTCCGTTACTTTCTATGGAAGACATATTCTCTAGTTCAGTGATACGAACCCCCTTGATGCATCTCGCACGACACATCTCCTCGGGTCGCCGTAAATTTGATAAAAATGCCGTCCTCGCCAGCGCGGGAAATCTTGTTGGCGGATTAGTGATATATCCTTGTGTACTCCAAGTGGCTATATAATGCTCATTACATGACGTATTTTAATTATAACTTACTGTTTGAAAAGTTCGTTCATTTGGACCTTGTGCGCTGTGTCGTGGGTGCGTATATAATTTCGACCTATAAACCGGCATTGCATATTATGGTCGAATTTGCGCCGCGAAATGAAACTCAGAAACACAGCATCCAACGCAATTAATGCGATATGTTCACTTGACAAGTCAAATTTAATTTCAACAAAATGTTCCCATATATTATATTTTAAAAGATCCGTTAAACTTTATTCATTTATTTAATATGAATTTAGAGATTTGTGTCAATCAAAATATTAATTAAACAGTTAAGTTTAAAGTTAACAATATGTTACATAATTAACTTTTTTTTTGCAAATTATTTTTTCGCTATGAATTTATTAAACTAATTTTGTCATGTTATAAAATATTACCGACAATAATTACGGCATATATAAATCATCTACTAATTAACTCAGAACACTATGAAAAAATATAAAATCTAGAAACCCGTGTTAATTGTTTAAATATCTCTGGCATGACAATAAGAACTCAATAACAGAATTAATTTTTTTTTATATTATAATACATATAATAAAAAAAATATATCGTATATATTGCTTCATATTTACGTCCTTTTATATCAAATCAACATTCATAAATAATATGATTTCAAAGCATTTAAAATATATTAATATTAAATAGAAAAACATTTCTGTTTAAGTATATCACAAGAAAAGCTATTTTTTGAAGAAAATAAATGTTCACTGTTTATTATAATATATTTATGCATATCTTAATGAATGTACAGAGTATAAAATTTTTATTTTTGATATAACTTAAATAAAACTAATTTAACAAATTTTAATATGAAAGTATATTGTAACAATATTGCGTTTTCGCATATATTCTTTCTGCGTATATTTTTTGTTATCATGATAATACATTCGAAGCCCAAGTGAATATAAAATCAATAAAAAGGATTTGAAAAAGGTGATAAAAAGGGTGAGATAAAACGCGTTAATACTGGATAAAACCAATAGTAAATCGACATGGTGCAGGATATGCTGGAGATTTATTGTCGATTTTCTCGTGGTTGAAGGTACCACAGGTGATGCACTTATTTCAGCCGAAAAGAACGAGATGAAGTCAGACGTGCGTTAAATTCGAGTCAAAAAGATTATGGACGATATTTGGTTGAAATATCGACAGTCTTTGGCAACATGAAAAATGTTGCCATTAAGAAATAAATTATACTACAGTTATATCGATATAAATTATCTAGATTAACTTATAATTAATATCTTTTGTTGAGTTATAAAGCTCGATTCGTCTTAATTATTCTTACGATGCAAGTTCCCGAGATTTTATTTTTACTAATTTGCGCCTTTAAACATTTTCATTGTAGTTCTTGAAATTTTTTGACTGTTCTTGTGATGTTAATAACTTTCGAGAAATTTTTAAATCCTCGTTGTGGTTTTTGGAATTTTAGATACAACAGTTTTAAAAAAATAAAAGAGAATGTAAAATAAATGAGTTATGAATATGTTATTTATAAAGCGAAAACTTTATATTGTTCTAATATAATTAATTAGTTTTCAAAAATTATAAAGTATTCATTAACCATAAGTCTTAATTATAAGATATATGTAAGGATTATAAAATGTAGGATCAATTTTAATGAATTTATTTAAAATTTTGCTTTCTTTAAGAATATGTACCCTAATTTAACATTTATCTTATTCCAAACAAATACATTGTTTTATTCTTGTAAAATAATTTTTACAAATACAAGCTTTTTTCTCTCGCTCACTGATACTTTTATCTTGTTCTGATTAGCTCATATGCTCATCCACTTCCTTATTCGTTAAATTTTATTACAGAATTAATTTAACGACTTGAGCATTCAATTAACCTTTTAATGGTAGAATCGAGATTAAATGCAACTTCATGGTTTTATCAGTTAAATCAGTTTTTTGTTTTACTACAATTATTTAAAGTCAGTTAATAAACTTTATAGTATTTTTTTTTGCTTAAATTGAAAAGAGTGTAAGATTCACTCAAAATATTATTACCAACATCTGCTTTGATCGAATATGGTCTTTTTCATATATGTATTTAAATATATATGTATTTAAACAAAATATTGCGTATAACAGTTATTATTTTATGTAGTAACAATTCTTTACATTCATAAAAATAATGTGTCGGAAAACAAACTTAAAGATGACGAATGTGTTATTTTACGAGATTTTAATTATTCGCTAAGTCATTATGACAAAAGCATCGCAGTTTGAATATAATGTCAAATATATGATAATATGATTGATCTGTAGATACAGCTGACTTAAAATTACAAATATTGACGCGAAATATTCTAAAAGCATCGGTAATGAAATGTAGATTTATAATCAATACTTTAACGTATACAATATGCGTATTTGAAATGTACGCTACATTACTGTAATGGATGCAATATGCCGTCCACAATTTAATGATATAACATCCGCAATATTATATAGTCACTTGTTTTTCGCGATTACGCCTTAAGCGATTACAGTAGCTTATCGACTAATCGAAAGGTCACACACATGCATGGTATATATTTATATCATGCATCGTACGCATTAAAGCTGACGCATTGATTTTTAATTATATTGCACGTTAACGCTATCAATAATATAAAAACTCACGGAAATTGTATCAGTCATGTTCTCGATTATTTTTATCTATGCTATAACGACAGCACGAAAATATCACGTAATGTATCATAAATTGTATCATCAATTTTTTTTCTTTCAAATTTTTTTATAAACTGAATACTGAAAACTTTTATTGTTGATAGTATGGAATTTGTATCAATTCTTTTTATTTTTACTTACGAATTCCATTATAAAAATTTATGCGAAATAAAATTTAATATTTTTATTTAACGTTTTTCGAATATGCTCGCATTATTTTTAAAGTGAAAAGTTCACAAGGCGCACGTGCAAAACGAATGCAGATTAAATATTCGACATGTTCGCTTGTCAGTAATTAACAAAATTTCAAATATCCGACGCATGTCGGATAGACAGGCTCAGGCTATCTTTCACATGAATTGCAAAATTCTTTGAAGATGAAATAAACGAATGCCGATAAGAGCTCGGCATGAATGACGTGACGAGGATTGTAACCACGGGCGGCAAGCAGTGAGCTGCGATATCGACGTTGGCGCTCGCAGGAACTCCGTTCCTTTCACAGTCAAGACTGGACCGGGCTTACCATTCGCATGCCTGCTCCACTTACCCTGCCGCAAACGTGCTTCGGATAAAACGCGTCTCGGATCGCTAGTCGTTACTGCTCCGCTCGTGCAAACATCGGTATCAATATTTGTATAGCTAGCTCTCGCAAGATAGCAGATTCAATTTTTGTGAAAAAACACTCGTGCTGCTGTAGAAATCTGTTGCAAAAATAAATTCGATTAGAATGCAGCACGTGACGTTCTCAAACAATGTTGAAATAGGTATAATGTTTGACACTTAAATCCGCATTGTTCTCAAAACAGGAGAGAAATAATTATATTTATATTGTTTAAAAAATTATAATTCAATAATAATATCAAAACAAATTTTACGTGTGTTTCTTAATCAATAAGTTTATAAAAATATACTGTTTTTATTTTCGTTGCGGCACTATTTTTTTATATATACAGTAGGTATATTTATTTTCCATTCTCTTAGCGGATTGAATGTTTGTTATATACGACTATAATTAGAATGGTACATTTTTGCTACATCTGTCATAACACGTTAATTTTTCAATTAATTTTAAATGATCTTTAACAAAAGTTTAATTCAGAATTAATTTTAAATGAAACTTGATGCTTCACTCATTAAGTATATTCAATTATCTCGGTTTTGATATTGAATAATAATTAATATTAAAAGCGACTGATGTTTATTATCAAAATTTCAATAACAAATATTTACTCGAAGATCTGCGCGTAAATTGATATTATAGTTTTCGATATAGATTTGCATATCTTTTTATTAACTACATTTAACTATATATTTTTATAAAAGAAATTTTATAAAATACGTATATCCAAGATTTCTTTTACTTTGCTGTAACTTTTTTTATTCATGAAGATACATGTTTGTACTGTTATATTTTTTGATGTCCGGCGTTTCAAAAAAATTTCAATTGAAGAAAAATTTATTTTCAAAGATTTGTAAAATATTAAAATATTGTTATAAACATAATTATAGCGAATATATAAATTTTTTGCTATATAATTTATACAGAATCATATAATAATTTTGTCAATATCATAAATAAATAGTGACAGTTTTATGCTGATACCAGATAAAAATAGAAAGCATGCTGTAAAACTGCTTTTGTGGGAAAATCTTTGAAACGGATCTCATGTAAGAAATTTATGTATGCGCATAATAATATGTTTATTTCTTTGCAATATTTTTCAATATTCTCAATAGTAGATACGTAACAAAATATAGTGTGGCACCTCTCGGAGAATCAATTAACTTTCTAGTAGCTGTTCTCATTAGCTCGTCGCGAACTATATTTCTTCAAAAGAGTAGCTCACGAAAGTCGTGATACTTTGAAATTAATTTCCTCTTGGATTTAGTAATCACTATTCCACATTTTCTCAATTTCATCTGTTTCATTTCGAAAGTTCACCTACACAGACATACAGCGGCGTTCGGAAGACATCTCACAGAAATTCATTAACTTTCATGAATTGCGCCCTTTTCAAATCTTACAATTAATTAAAACTTTCGGTGTGAAAGTAGCAATCGCTATCAAACGCCGGTTAAATTTTCCGCGGGCGTTTCCGAACAAATAATTTTGTTCAAATGTTTCCCGCAAAGTGTCATTTAGTAAGCAATTTCTATCTTACAGTGCTCACGAATTCTAGAATTTTATTCATTCAGGAATGCTACATAGATTAATTTCTTGCTGGTAGTAATTAAATCTTCGTTTCTAATTATTTTCTCACTTGCCGCAATTGTGACATACTATTTTTTCATCGAACTGTTTCATACTACAACTTATTCATTGGAAAAAGAAAATTAATATGTAACTTTGCAATCTGCTCATTATAATCTCGCTGGAATTCTTTAAACTCACGATGGAGTTAATGATGTAATCGTTGGTCTTAATTCTTTCATTTCAACTTTTAATCTTTATTCCCCTAGCTATTTAAATTAATAGATATATAATATTTGCGGTAAATAAAAATGTTAAGTGTTTTCAAGAAATACATTTTAATCCCATTATATTATAAATCAATCCATGATTTTTTTAATACATAAATTTCTCATGCCTGAAATTCACCGTTTCCAAGATTTTTTCGCAAAAGCTTTATAGCATATGTTTTTTATTTTTATCTCGTATCAGCGCAAGCGGCTTTTTTTTTTATAACTGTTAAAAGTATGTTATAATTTTAATATGTTTAATTTTGCATAAATTGTATATCTAAATCTTATGTAGCATAAATTATCTATCTAATTTGTAATTGTAATTATGTTTATAATTATTTAATATTTTTTTACCAGATATTAATATTTTTAAATTAAAAATTATTA
>NW_017259229.1:721702-729000 GCF_001594045.1 Atta colombica | reverse complement strand
TATTAATTTTTTAATTAAATTTAATATTTTCTTTTATAAAGTAAAATATGAACAAGATTAAAAAATGATTAAGTAACCGCTCCATTAGTAGCAAGCTCCCATAAGCTCAAAAATGTTTTTAATTTATGAATTAGTTGCACTGACAACCTTGATTACCTTCACAACCAACTTGATATAAAAAAATCTAATAATTTTCTCTCTTCTGCAGTTTATACTATTAAAAAATTAATCAACCGCCTTTGCGGTTGAAAGATTATTCTCTGATGTACTTTTAATCGTGCGCTGCGAATTTGATTATCTCAAACTAATTTCTTGTATGGGACAATGAAGAACATTGTAAGTTATCTCTTTTGTTACATTAATTATTAAGTAATTTCATATAGTGTTGCCTTAATTTCTTTAATTTAAACGGATAAGGGAAACATGGCGAAAATCGATAAATTAAGCTGTGAGTTTGCTTTAGATAAACTTTTCTTTGAGTAAATCCTTACGACAGCTATATGAAATTCTACGAGCCACGAAATTATAGTGAATTGATGACGTCAAATCGAAGTAAAATTTTATTACGGTTTTCCTGCTGAGATCGCGCTTCTCTAAATTTACTCACAGATTCTCTCATGCTACTTTAATATTTAACTTATTTGTTTATTTTCCGAGTACACGAAAAAGTGAATTACGCTTTTTCGTCTGATATACCTGGGCGGAAGAAAGAAATTGTAAATCAAAAACGATTGGCATAAAATCGAATTTATCCATATGTATTCTTATTTGAGAATCAGAAACGTGTAAATACAAATTAATCGGTTTTGACATATTATATTGAAATTAGAAAAATACGATCCGCGAGTTACAAACTGATTCCGAGTCGAGCTAGAATCAAATAGTATTGTTTGACAGCAGAACACAATAAGATTGCGCAAAACGTCGTTATAATTTTATAGGAAAATTTTTTTAACGCTCAAAGACAATTTCATCGTGTTAGTAGGAAAGTTGAAGAAAGTTACATTGTAAAAGTAACTAGTTACACGGTTACAGGTTTTTTTTACTGACAATAAAAGATAAAACTGTAGGAAAGACAGTTCTCCACCGTTGAATTCGCTTATCTTCGATTGTTGGTCGCCATTGGACTTCGTGAACCGGAAGAGAGTTTGTATTCCTCGATCTGTCCCACGGGAAATGCACTCACATTGTGCACCTTTATGCGTTTCCGCTGCGGTTGCGTCCCTATCGACACATCCGGATACATGAATTTAATACGGTAAAAGTTTCGATTTTCACTTGATCTGCATCAATTTCAAATGGTTTTTTTTTTTAAACTGATTTCGTATTTTTTTCTTTTTTTTTCAAGTTAGGGGATAATGATGTACTTCTGTTGTAAATTTACGGAAAATAAAATAGTAAAAGTATGAAAATTTGTGAAAAATGAATTTTAACATCAATCAAATCCTTTAAAAATTATTGTCAAGAATAAGATGACATCGTTGGTGTTACTTAATTTTCTGGAAACTTTAGCGCTTATACATCTTACCTATCAGAAATACGGGAGCACCCGTATGCCCATATATACGCTCCACCGGGATGAAGGCAGGAAGAGGGATTGTTTGATGTTGTGGAGGAGGTCGAAGAGGGTTGACGTTACCGAGAGAACGAGGAATTCCGCCGCGAGGACTGCAGCTGCAGGGACGTTCGGTCGTCGACTCGGAGATGAGAGAAGTGAAGGGGTCAGGGGGACTCTGGACCGGGGGTCGGGGTCGGAGTTGTCGGTCCAGGGGGATGAGGAAAGACCGCACCCACCCCGGTTTATCGACCCGGTTACACCCTTAGCCAGCGCTCTCGCAAATTTCCCTCCTTACCTGCGCTCTTCCGTCACTCTCTTTTTGCGACGCGTTTTCTTTCCACGATACACCGAGCGGTGGAGTGCTTATGTTACGATAGCGTTCGGTCAAGAAACGCAGCTTCAAACTCGAAGCAAGATTACGCGACAAATGATGGCATTAACGAAGTTTATCGCTAAAAGAATGTATAGAACTCGATATTTTATTCTGGTATTTTTTAATAATTATAAAAAAAAAGATGCGTAATATGATTTTATAATAAAATTAATCAGAAACTATTTAATATTCGGAAGCACGATCTACAATTCTGAATTTTTATATACGGAAAGGAATGATGTATTAACAGTATTAGCTTACAGCAATATAATTAAAATTAATCTTGTTAAAATTAATCTTGTTCATAATATGAATGAAATAAATAAGCTCTCTGTTTTAATGAAATATTATTTGTTTTATTTAAATATTGTTATTGAATTGATATTGATTTGAAAATTATTTTTAATTAATTAGACTGGTTAGATAATGCTGTTAACAAAAGATCAGTTTTTTTTCTATGTACTCATTCGCTTATCATAGATTTGATCACTGAACGTGTTCAAATCTATGATAAGCGAATGAGTACATAGAAAAAAAAACTGATCTTTTATTAACAGTATTATCTCTCAATGATTTAGATCGCGTTCTTAAAATAGTAATTAATTTTAATTTCTAAGAAATTTATGAAAAGAAAATATGAGAGATAATAAGTTTTTGATGACAGATAATTTGCAGAAATGAATTCTTGAATAAAAGTTTCTCTCCCCAAACCTGACTCCTACTTTAGAATAACCTCCATAACTTTTTCTTAATTTACGGTCATTTCATCTTGGATTAAGTATGCTTAACTCTCAGAAATTTCATGATAATCCATGGTTTTAATCTAATATCTGTTTTCAGTAAAAGATCAATCGGTTTATCTCGTACAGTCTTTTTATCTTTTTGCATAAAAAAATTGAAATCATCATTGATTTTCGAATTATTTATTTTATGTGTTACATTGCTATTTTTTCATCTCTTTTACAAGTTTTGCAAGTAATTTTTTTTATCACAGAATTCATTTCTCCTTAGTCGCGATTTAGAGGAATGCATTTATGCCTACCTTTTTTAGATTTGAAAATAAAGTTTCTTTCTGGATGTTCGATGTTGAACATTGTTCCCCTTATATGTCCCTTGGCTGTACAATTTGTCCCCTTTAATCTCTCTATTAACGAGTTCTCGTTGTTGACAAGGATTTCCCATGAGATGTGATCGTTATTTGAACTTGCGATACTGCGTATAGTAACATACGATTAGGTGCCGAGCGTCCCAGAATCATTAAATGCTGTTTTAAAGAGAGATTCTTTGAATAATTTACGTGCGACCATTCTATAAAAATATAATTGACTATCATATTTTTTAATAACGTGACAATTAAAAAAATGATTAGTACTTTCAACGACGATTATTAGAGACATTACAATAAGATATATTTGTTTTTATATCTGAATTGAATTCGTTTTAATTAATCCAACTTTCTGAATTCCTAACAAAAAGAATTTATTTTGCTGCAAACTATCTCTTTAAATGCCGCAATTGTCGTGAAACGACTTTTTCCGATAAGGCAACTCTCGTCACTGCATTTTTACCTCTCTCACTCTACTCCCTCTCTCTCTCTCTCTCTCTCTCTCTCTCTCTCTCTCTCTCTCATTTTTCTCATTGCTCCAGTTTACTAAAGAAAAAAGATCTATGTTGAGACATAGAAATAACGAAACACTTTGTGTTTTTCCAGCTCCGTGAGTACTTGTTTCACAAACTATTCCTTTTTCGCCGAGTTTTGTCATCATGCATATAGAATTGCGTCTAATAATGCTGCTCTCTCGATACAAATTTTATAATTGTCAGTCTCTCTTACCCCATTTTTTTTTATTTTATTAACATCTAAAAAATAAATTCTAAAAATTTACTTAATCTCTTATTAATCTTTTGATATAACAAAAAATACTTGAATGTGAAATCTAAATGATGATTATATTATAATATTCCGTAAGAAAAATGTCCTAATATTTTATATGATTGCGAAAAAAATAATACGAAAACCATTTTAAAATTGTTATTATCTATTATTATTATTATTATTATTATTATTAATTACGAATTTTTAAATTATTATTGTATTACATAAAAAATACAAGGAGAGAAAACATATTATTCATAATCATGCTATATAACTGTATATTATTTTAATAATATATCGCGTTATTATTATATTACGAGAGACAGTTCACGTTATGTATACTAGCATCATATTTGCATCCCCTGACGACATTCTATGTATACGACAGAAAAATAATGTGTGTCTCGTACACTCTTCTCCATCTTCTTTTCTTCCTTTCTCTTCTCCTGCTCCTTCTATCGCCGGCAAGTATCGCATGTGTGTTGCACGGCTTGAGCATATGAGTTTTTCTTGCAAACCTGTACTTTGGCTTTATCATGTCGTAAATGCGCGTTGTCAACTTTTAATATGGCGTGTACGCTTGCTGTTACACATGAACGATATGTACAGTGAGTGAAAGTTAAGCAGCTGAAAATTAAAATGCGAGCGATGCATCTCATGCCGCGGGACTGTTTAGATACACGAAGTCACAAACGAATTCCGCGAGACATCCCTTTTTCAGTCGTTAATTTTGAAAATGGCGTGCAAATTAGATTTCGAGGATACAATTCGTAGTGCAAAAGGCGGCGCTCTACAAATTAAAAGTAAAATGATTCATATTAATTTATTTGATAACGATGGCGATAATAAAGTAGGTTTGTTATACTAATAAATATCTTATTTCTTGTAAGATATTATCGATTTTAAACTCTTAGAAGGATTAAGTCGCGTGGAATTTATGCTTGAGATTTTTATGTGTATATTAGGTACTATAAAGTAATTGTACCAGTTTAACATTTATAGAAGTATCGAGCGATCATTATTGATCGCTTCTATTTTTTAGATTAATATTGTATTTCTTATGTAAAGAATAATATTCTGAAATTTTTAAATTTATAAATAATTATCTTTTGTGCTTATCAAATAGAATGAATTTATACTATTTTCTTAATTTTCGTAATTTATTTGCTTGATCCTTTTAATGAATAAGAAATGTCGGTATTTCTAGTATTAAATGTTACTAATAAATATCTTATTTCTCGCAAGACAATATCGATTGAACTTTCAGAAGGATAAATCGTCTGGAATTAAATTTATATCTGAGATTTTTATACACTGAAAAGGAATTACGTTAGCTTACAATTAAACTAAAACAGTAGTTAATTTGTATTAAGCTACCAATAATTATCAATATTGTATAATATATATGATAGAATCATCGTTATTCACTTTTGCAGTAATACTGATATTACTAACGAGGATCAGGTATTATTTGGGATTTTATTCGGAGGCATTTTATTCTCCGCTTTCGAGATTTTATTTCGCAAGCGTATCACGTAAACCAGCGGAAAACAGCAGATTTCTCCGAAAAATGCATCTCAGCGGTATTGCATGATATATTAATAGACTCAATTTAATATACGTACAAAGTATACGATTTTACATCACAACGAAAGAAACGATTTGTTATCTTTTTTTTACAAGAAAAAATGTATCCATATGAGTTTTTTATAGATCTCTACGTCACAATATTGTGCGACTATGTAAATTCTGACAGAATTTTCACGAAACGAGCGTTGAGGAAAATAAATTTTTATGCTCAGTGTAATATTTATCTTTTTCTGGATTTTTTTATTATTTTTTACAACCGCTTATGAACATGACATAATCGGTCGTAGTGGGTTATACTAAATAAGAACTCGGTGTTCATTAAAATTTCATATTCCGAATTACGATAAGAGGTGAGGTTTTAAAAAAAAAGACAAAAGAAACTAGGAAATAAAAACTATTGAAATTACTGAAATTTTATTCTTAAAGGAGGATGTTAAAAAAAGGCCAATTTTTGCTCATAAAGATGTAAATAAAAGGAATAGCGTTTTTTATAAATTTTGACTTTCTGAATATGATAAAATTATTAAAAAGTTCATGGCACTTGGGAAAGCATCTTAAAAAGTAAGTAAGAATATTAAAATTTGTTCAAATATATCATGTTCATGCTTAATTTTCAAAATGCTTCCTATCGATCCCCAACTTTTTATTAATATTATCGTATTAATATTCAGGAAGTCAAAAAACGCTAATTTTTTTTCTTACACATTTATGGCAAAAATCGGCCTCTTTTTAACATCCTCCTTTAAGAATAAAATTTCAGTAATTTCGTTTTTATTTCCTAGTTTCTTTTTTCTTTTTTTTAAAACCTCGCTTTTTACCATAATTCGGAGTATCAAATTTTAATAAACACCGAGTTCTCATTTAGTATAACCCACTAATGATTACGTCATGTTCATAAGCGATTGTAAAAAAATAAAAAATTGAAAAACAGAAAATAAAAAATAGAAAAAGATAAATGTTGCACTGAGCATAAAAATTTATTTTTCTCAACGCTCGTTCGTGAAAATTCTGTATATAACTTTTGTATATAATAGATCCGAAAATAATTTTGTTGAACTATTAAAATGATTATGTAGAATGTTCAAGCTGATTGCTTGAAGATTACTTTTTGCAATTGCTCAGCATACTTAAGTTTCTCTAAGTCTAAGTCTATGAAATTATTTTGATGGTCCAACAAAATTATTTTTATATTTGTATCTAGCTAAATTTTCAGACGTTTCAACAAAATCATTCTTTCTGTGTGGATTAATTCACATTTTGTAAAAACGGAGAATGAATGTATTTTTCCTTTAACTTTAAAGTTTATTTTCTCCGATTTTATAAAATATGAGTTAGTTCTCATTTACTGTTGCTTTTACTATGCATTTTGTAACTAATCCTTCATTATTTTAATACTTACGCTTGCGAAAAGAGCTAAAGCGCCACTTTTAATTTCGATTACTTTCGGTTTACTTTCGATTATCTTGTTTATAAATAAGACATTGTTATAATTAATTGCAATGAAAATAGACTTTACCCGCTCTTGTCAGGAGACAAGATATATATATTTTTTTATCCTAGATTTAATATGCTTCTCAAGTCTCGCAATTTTTTCCGAATTCTTTTTAGCAAACGTTTCACGTAGGCCACCAGAAGGAGAAGACATATGTTTCCTACAACGGTCTTAGTTTTATCGTCACGAACGACATTAACCCTTTCTTAGTATAATCTATATGGCTATGCATTTTAAAAATACCTTAAGACTTTGAGAAAATTGCACACGCTTTTAAGTTCACTTTCTAAAATTATTTCTTTGATTGTTTTCTTTATATGCATAATACTTAAATAATTTACAAAAATAAATTTACGATTATTAAAATTGAATTTAATATTTATGTTATATAATTCGCCAGTGAATTAAG
>NW_017259229.1:717176-721602 GCF_001594045.1 Atta colombica | reverse complement strand
TATAAAATATGTTATTATAATTTTCTAATATAAAGATATATTCATATAATTTGAGATAGAAGTAATTAATTTTAAATTATAAAAATATGAAGTTTTACATGTTTTCACTATAAATTCTACATTATGTAATTTTTACATATATTATTAATATAATGTTACATATTTTTTTATAATTCTTTTCTTGATATCTAATATGAATATACTTCAATGCAATATGTGTAAATAAGCAGTTTAAAAATATTTTACATTGCTGGGAATTATAATTTTTATTCTACACAGCAAAAAAATATTAATTAATTATAAAATATATATTATATGCAGAATTTTTGTCTCAACATTTTGAAATTTTTCTGTACGCGAGAATTGAGAAAATTATATCATGCAAAGGTTTCTGGATCTCTCATGTTCAAATATTTAAATGAATAGCATTTGACGTTAATTCGGAAAGCATTAACTCAAAAACGTGTTCAGTCCTTGACAAACACTAAGCGCGAGTTAGAAGCATTATAGCAGATTTCTAAAGTTTGTTATGATCAGTTGGTCTTCTCATGGTTCTGTTTCGTGTTTACCGAGCCGGGAACGCGGTTGTAATTTTGTAACTGTTCGCAAACTGTTCAGTAATTTCAGTAGGTATACGTGCATCGACTGTACGGTCTGCAATTAGCAGAACGGAAATAATTTACAGCAACATGATCAGCAACCAGTATTATAACTTTTAAATACTATTATTCTCTACGAAGATACAATAGTGGTCCTTAATTTACTTTAAAATTACGTTTCACAATTTCTTAAGTATTTTATTTATATGTCCGATTGTTCTATCTTTGGATAAACTGTGGTATTGGATAACTGTGAATAAAAGTGGTAGTTTATCTAATGAATAAACAAAAAAGTAAAGAAATAAAAAACATAAGAGAGTAAGAGAATTACAGAATGAGCTGAAGTTTATCACAAGGTGTAACAACCCAGTTATACATAATTAAATTATCTATTATTTTTGTCTTCTATTATTTCTATTATAGATATTTTTATAATATCTTTATTTCTATATATGCTCCTTGACATGTTCTTGGCAGATTGATTGTAGTTATTACGTTATGATTGGCCAGTAATCTACCAATAAATAAAAAAAATAATATTAATAAAAAAATATTAATAATATAGAACTCTTCGATATATAACAAATTAAAGACAAGAATACATAAAGACAATAATACGTATAAAAAAAATAATATAATAAGTACGTATCTTGCTGTTTTCACCATCATTGCAAATAATTAACGATAATTAATTAAGAAAGCGAAAAAGAAAGGAAAAGAGAGAATAAAGAAATTTATGAAGGAATACTATATATTTTACATAAAATTTTTATCCTTTATTCTTGATTCTTTAATTTTTATTGATTTCTATTAAAAAAACATGACGATTTTATATGTACAAAGTGGTTTGGAGGAAATAGTAAACTTGCGGAATTTCCTTAGATAGATTCATAGTTCTAATTGCTTGGTCAAGTTTTATTTAAGCCGAGGACTGCTTTTATCGCATTGATACTCTCTAAATCTAGTGAATCTGAATCTAAATCAATGGATAATCACTGATACTAGTGCCAAATGCCACTGATGATTAGTGAATGAAATGGGAGATTCCTAATCTAGCTAACCTTTATTATGTGATCTAACTAAACTTGTTTTAATAAATAAATTCAATGAATATTAGAAGATTGAAATTAACATGCAAATATCAGTATTTTAAGTATATAATGCTCGAACTTTCTTTTTTAGTTGAACTTTATTGATTATTCAGTGCCAAGTAATCAATCATTAAGTAATCAGTGATAATCCAGATTTAGAGAGTTATATAATTGTTCTGTATTCGCCGACATGTCAAAATTATTCAAATATTGATATGTATAGGATATAGATATATGATGTATAGGATATAGAACATATTTCTCTCTCTCTCTCTCTCTCTCTCTCTCTCTCTCTCTCTTTCTCTCTCTCTCTCTCTCCCTCTCTCCCTCCCCTCCCTCCCCAACCCAAGTGGCCTGCGGCCACTGTCGATGTGGCTGCACGGTGCCTCGCACGAACGTAATACCTTTGCCAAGGGCAATTTTGGAAGCCGATTTTGTGAGAATCGGAGATCGTCCGCGACCACGATCGCCTGTCAGTCAGACGTTTCATTCTCACACGAGTGATTTCGTGCGTTCACGCATGAAAAATTTATGTTCGAAAGAGTGCATTCCCGTTGCGGTCTGCGCAGCGGTTACGATCATGAGATGTAAACGTGATGTAAAACGTAATGACATGTAAAATGAGATTTAGCTTGGTTTCGTGCGAAACAGGAAGAAGTCGTTTAGAAAAATGATGAATAATTTTCCTCATCTTGGAAAATGTAAAGAAGATGTTTACGGAGATACACGATGTAAATTCTGATTGTCTTATTGTAACATCGTTTCATGTGACTCAAGAAAAGGAATTCTTAACTTTTTCCTCAACATAATTATAATATCCTCAACATAATTTATTACAACAGCAATTTATTACTAAGATAAAAACAAAATTTTGCACAAAGTTAATTTGAATATTTTTAATCGTAAATATTTTATTAAGTGCAATTTTAACGTGATAACTGGTTGTAAAAGAATAAAAAAGTATATGTTATTTTAAAAGTATTTAATCATAAGTACATTGAGAAAAATATTTTGGTTGTTCCAACAAAAAGAACGAATTCTGATCATATGATCAGATTTCTGATTATAATTCAATTTATTTTGATCAGAATGTGTTTGATAGATTTAATTATAAATATTTAATCTGTAACCCTTTCAACTCTTTCTAATTGAATTTATCAAAATTTTAATTAATACAAGGTTTTCCTTTATGTTGCTGTTCTATTTTTGCAAGTAATTAAAAAATTTTCAATAACGGGTAAGATACAGAAAAAAAACAGAGTATATTTTTAAGTCGTTATTGTAGTAAATGAACTGTATTTATGATCAAATATATGTAATATGTTCTCCATGGAGAACTATTGATATTTTTAAGATATTCAGGTCACGAAACTCACGGGGATTATCTGACCACATTCGAACGTAAATTAAATGTTGCCCTTCCTTCCGAACGGATAGTCGCATGTAAATTGCTTGTGTCGAGATGCATTGTGTGACATTTAAACTGTACCGCGATCATCTGTAGTATGCGCGAAATCAATTTGATTCGCGCCGATTGTTGATTCGCGATGAAAAATCGCGACATTTCTCATCCTCGCGCGACTCTTTACCACTCACGTTTTTCATCCGGGGACGTAAATGATACGCTTTCTTCCTCTTGTCATTTTGAGTGGGTATTCTGGCACATTGTGAGTTCTGGATACATGGCGCCTGTACTGTCGCGATCTCGTAAGGTGGAAGATTAATGGCCGATGGGAATCGAAAATCACGGGGGTAAGAACGTAACGTTTTCGAAACGGTATTAATGCGCCTCATGAACGATATTAATGCCAAACGAGAGGCGTGTTTCGCAATTTAATCTCGTCGCGTTTCCACGGATCGTCAAATATGAAGCTACGTCGCTCTCAGTGGTTCTCGGAATTTCCGACGACGAATATGAAACTCGAGTAGTAGAGATGTATAGAGAGTTGGCGATAGACGACCAAGTTCAGTCGTATTAATTTCAGCCTGTTGTTTAGACCAAATTTTCCCCAATGCGGACTTGCCAGGTGTTGCTGGCGTAGAGTCCATACGCAAAAGTTGCCGAAATATGAAAGACATCGCGCACTAATTAATGCTAATGTTTATTAAACAATTTTCCAAATATAGCAAGGAATGAACATTGGCTTAGTTAATGCATAATACTACTCATATTTTGATAATTCTTTAAATAAATATTTTACAATTGACACAACATAATATTTCTTATTTTAGTAAAAAATATCATAAATTAAGAAAAATATTATTTGTAGGCGATAATTCACTTTTTTCTTACTAAGAAATATTATGTTGCGTCAATCGTGAAATATTTATTTTAGAATGTATCAGGTGTATAATCTCTGTAAAAGTGATTGGAATTGGAAATTTATATTTTTTGTACAAAAATGAATATTATGTAACATACAAAATAATGTAATAAGATCATTATTTATATTTAACAATGCTATTTTATAGTTTAAAAGAAAATGTTTTTTTATCTTAATTAATACTTTTTAAAAAGATATGGTTACTTTTTATTGATATAATTTTTTCCAAGTCTAAATCGTCGCGAAACTTTTTGTAAATTGAGAGAGATGATTTGGTACATATAGCTATTTATTTTATTGATATGTGACTAACAAAAACTTTTTGTTAGTCATATATAAAATAAATTATACCTTTTCTCTCAGTGTATTACTTTTAAATATAATAAAGAAAAATGTAATTTTTTAAAATTTT
>NW_017259229.1:701954-717076 GCF_001594045.1 Atta colombica | reverse complement strand
TAATCAAACGAATTTCGAAATAAAGAAAAGAATGATAAATAAAAAAATATGGACGGATACCTATTTTGTTTTAAGAAATATCATGTTATACCAGTTGTGAAATATTTACTTATATATACTTATATATACTTAAAAAATAATGTCGGAATATAAACGGTATTATCGCATTAATTAACGTCAATTTTATACATTAAACGATTTTCCAAATAAAATGATAAATCAAACGTGATAAATCAAGAAAATATTATGTGAATGGTAACCTATTTTTATTATTATTAAAAGTATTATGTGGCGCCAATCATGAAACATTTATTTAAAGAATATTGTCGAAATATGAACATAAATATATTATCATTTATTAACGTCTATTAAACAATTTTTCAAATAAAACCAAGAGTGATAAATCAAGAAAAATATTACTCGTAATTTGTGTGTATTTTTTCTTATGGAGAAATATGTTGCGTCAATATTTATCGCGAATATATTTATTTAAAGAATAAGGATAATACGTTTGTTTACTTAGCGTATGTTTTACGACTCTTATAATGAAATAAAAACAAATTTCGACGATCCTTCAATATTCTCGCGATCCTATGGACGTGATTGACTCGCTTTCAGTCATCCGGCTTGGACACGAATCCTGCTAGAGAAGAACGTCAATCTTGTAATCGTGGGCGCTCAGGGCAGATGCCGAGATATCGAGACCAAACTTGAATCGTTGCCAGCGTAGCTTTGGTTTACGAACAGCCGGCTCTTTCTCGTCCTTTGACCTCTGCCAGATTCTCCAAGAATGGCTCCTTCGAAATGAATCATTGAAGGAAATCGACAAAGGAGAGAGTGGTTGATTATGAGTTCTCGCAAAAAGCTTGTTCATGGAAGTGGCATAATACCGGTTAGGTGCGAGGCCGCAATTAAAAGCTGCAGTCAGCGAAGTCCGTTGACTGTGCCAAAGGAATCCTGGAGAAAATGAATTTAACGAGTGAAAGATGAAAGAAAAATTAAAAGGAGATATGAACGACGGCGAAGATGCAGAAAGCGCGTAAAACTTGATTCGTGTTTTTAATCGTTTATGTTTTCTCGACGTTTTGCATTTTCAAATTTTTTGAGAAATGCTTTTTTACAGAAGCAAGCATAAAGTGGAGGATATGATAAATAAAAACATATGCGAGTATGAGTTATGAGTTTCCTCTCATTAAGAGCATGTAAATTCTACAATTAGGCGGATTATATTATATCTTAGAACTTAACATGTCTTTTTATATGACTGTAATTCTTTTTCGAGACGTGAAAAATGAAACGGCTACTAATTGGCTTGAAGAAACACACGGCGATTTAGATTTTCTACACATTTGCTCTGCTCTTTTGTTCGTTATTTACTCACCATTAATACTCACTGTTAACAATGTTTACTAGAACTACCGAAGCAGTTAAAATAAAATATTTTTTTAATTGCTCAAATTTATAACAGTTCGAGCTTTTGAAATTTTCATAATGAGCTAATCTACAACGTAACAGACTTATATTTTTCTTATTCACAATTTGCAATCTATAGTAAACTCTTTTGACATGCCAAAATATGAAAGTTTTTGTAGGAATGTACAAATATATAAATATGCTTTTCCCATCACTTTAATTTTAAAATTTATTTTCTTTATTTTTACAAATTAATCCACTATATAATCTTTAGTTGATAAATTTGATACATATTTATTTAAATAGTGGAAATTAATCATTGATAGTTTTAATGTTAACAATGAGTGTCGAATATGCCAGATACATTCAGAGAAAAGCATATTTATACACTGTGAAAAAATTGTTCATTTAACTATATTGATTTAGTTTGTTTTTATTTATTTTGATGAACAATATGAGGAACAATATATGCATTTAAGTTAAACATATTTTTTATTTAAATACATACATTCTCCAACGAAAGAAATAAAGATAACTAAATTTTTTTAGTGTAATAGTAGTAATTATATGAAGATGTTAATAACTACAAATTTTATATATGTGCAGAAGGAAACGATTTTGCCGAAATATTATATTATATCAATAATATTACATTATTAATATTACATCAATAATGTTATATCATATGTTATATCAGAAAAATATCTACTATATGATATTAATGATATAATACTAATGATATAATATAATTTGAAATCTCATACTGCGTAATAACATTGATCGTTACATCAATCCCGTATCCATATCCATGCAGAAGTTCCTTTTATTCCTATCATTGCGCGTTATTCGTTATTTGATACGTTTATTCGTATTTCTGCTCAAAGTCCCTCTGTTAAAGAAATCTAAAAGGTATTAAATCCGCTCCGCTGATCGTAGAACACGAATGACGACGCAAAGGTGCAATGACATTGGGGAAGCGCGCGGGAACCGATGCCGATCGCACTGGTTGTCAGCGTCAGGATATCTTGAAATCCTAGTCGTTCGTGACGCACGGAAAGATTTTTAAGGGCTTCCTCCCTCGTCGTCCCATAACGTGCGACGAGGATTGCGGCACGTATTTCCATGCGTTATACGCGTCGAGTACGCCGGAACAGGTAGTCCGCGAGTGCATCAGGGGATCCGCCACATACTGAAGTCTTTTTTCTCTCTGATAGCCCTTCTTTATTTCCTTCTCTCGCATACATCTTCCGTGTACACCTGCGTATTTTACTTTGGAGCATACGAGTAACTCGACTGAGGAGGAGGATCGAAGGAGAAAATGCCGCTATTGTTGGCGACATTGTCTTATCGCGCTATACCCCATACGACAATGATTATGCGATAAACGTTGCACTATCTACTATTTGTTTATCCCCATTTCCTTTTCTGTTGTGTATGTACTGCGAAGACAATGCAGTAATCATCATTTTGATTGTTATGCTTTTGAGCAGGGGACAGTATCGTTTTCGTGTATTATTGAATGCATGGCATTTTCACATTCTTCACGGATTGGAATGAAAGCAAAGCAGAGAACTTACCGAGAATTAAGTGAGTCATTTATTTCGACGGGTTCTCGCTAAAATTGATGTGATAGAAATCTATCTCCTTAAAATAGAAATTCTTTTTGAAGCAAATAATTGGTAAGTGGTAATGACTGTGATTGAAAAAAGTTTAAATAAATTAAAAGTTTCCAATTTCTATATAAAATATGCTGTATTATATGTTTCTGATATCAATTTTATAAGTTATTCCTGTCTTGGTTCAGGAAATTTTTACATTCAGCAGACGTGAAAAGGTAATTCTTGTAAAATTCAATAATGCCTTCACTTTTTGACGTAAAAACTTTTTTAAGAAAACGCGAAAAACTAAGCGTTAATTCGATCAAAGTATCATCGAAAGACGTCGCTGCTCGCTAAGAAAAATCAGACATATGTTGCATGAACTTTCAGTAATTTTCTTTATCAACTTGACAACAAACAAGTCGACTCAAGCTCTCGACTCAAGATCTGTTGGTGGTCGATCAATCCACGTCGGTCTTCCGACAAGGAAGTGAACAGTCGCGGTCACTTCCGCTAGACTTTGAGTTTCACTCACGAGAGTTGCGAACCGAAACGAAGACGGGGTATGGATCATGGATGGAGACAGAAGCAGACGTATAGCGACGTACAGAGAGATGCTTAGACTATACGCCATTCGAAGTGCTGAATGCATAAGGAGGGGATCCGTGGCGAAGCGCAGACAGTGGAGCTTGGTCCACGAGACAGGAAGGAAGACGCTCCTGTGTGAGAAACGGGATTAATCCGCGTTCAGGAAGTGAGGATTTTGGCAAGCCGGTTTGCGCGACACAATGCAATACTGAGAGAGCAATGGGAATCGCGCATTCCCGACCCGCCGCAATACTGTGAGAATGCCGCCGCTGCGATGATCGTAACGCGAAAATCGTGTAGTGAAATATGAATTCATTGTTGGACACTCGCGTACTCTGCGCTATCCGATCATTCACTCGGCGCCGCGGAAAACGCGCGTTATAATGCGAGCATGCAAATGAAATTCAGATAAATTGTTCGCTGAACCAATCGATGGAAAATTTTTTTTAATGCGATTTAAAATTTAAAACAATTACTGAACGGAATTGACAGTAAAAAATTAACAGTAAAAAAATTGTTGACAAGGAATTTACGAGGGTGAGATGAAACAGTAAAATCTTCACGTTGCAGTATGCGGAAGTTTATTGTAAAGTCTCGTGACGTGTCATCTCGTTTCAGATGGTCTGAAACGCGATGTTTTTCCTGTCAACGTCAATGGCAGAGTAGATTGACGGGAGGTTTTGTTTAAATTAAACAACATACACGTAAAAAGGAGCCAACGCATTCCATCGAGACATTGCAGCTGAGAAAACTTACGCGAATCTCCATCCTTTATCGATAATGAGATAAAGTTTTGTTCGCAAGAAAACTTCGTAGTTCATTTTTTAATTTATTTACTAGAATCAGCAAGTAACTGAAATTCTCTCTAAAATTTGGAATTTTACTTAATTAAAAAATTTTTATTTAATGAATACCGTAATATATTTTTTAAACGTTATGTTTTTATAAATCGATTGATATATAGAATTATAATTGTATGATACAATCTATTTTATATAGTAAAAAAAAGATTTATGTTAAAATTGATTCATTCAAGATCTTGCGAAAATTTTATGTTGAATAACATATCCGAGTGTTAATTAAACACAATGTGATTATGCTATTTGAATATTTTATATTAAATGAATATTCAACATTTCTTCGTACCAAAATAATAATTTATGAATAAGAATAAATAAATAAAATAATTGTTGATTTAATGTCATTTTAATTTTACTGAAAAATGCTTTTATAGCTTGCTTACAAATCATGTCATTTTATTTTGTATTATTTTTTTTGCATAATGTTTGTGTTTCTAACATATTCATCTTGTGCTAAATTAATATATAAATTTGAATGGATTCTTTACGACATGTAAATGTATTAAATTTAATACAAACGTTCCAATTACTGTACGATATTAAATGAAAACTTTAATTTACATTTGATTTGAAAGTCTGCAGACGCACTGATTTGAAAATGCGCCAGTTTAAACGCTTAATCGCATTTTAATACGATACTTCGAATTACTGTCTCCCTTTACGATTAACATACAATAGCATGGATATCTTTTTTCAAGATTTGCATGTTAATTACGTGTTTGTAATTCCATGAATAGTTATAGTTACGAAATTTTGAACTTTTAATGCTGTTGTTGTGTGTTGTCACATGTTTACTGAATTTGTTTAACTCGAAAAAAATTTCCGAATAGTTTCAACAATTTTGGAAGCAATCCCGAAACTCTAGTTCATATAGTTCCAATTTTTTATTATCTTTCGAAATAAAAATATGGAATGGAACGAAAGCTATTATATACAACGAGATTTGCATCAGAGTTTCTCTACAAATAAACAGAATTTTGATCATAATAATTAAATAATGAAAGAAACATGATATTATAATTAATTAAAATAAAATTTAATCTAAATGAGAAAATTATTTTTTCCCTTTTATAAGTTAATCAACACGTTGAAATGCAAAATTATGAATGATAAAATAGCAAGAAGATAGCGAGATGGCGAGACGAAACGATAGACGCGCTGACAGATAGAAAGAAGCTTGAGTGCAGAAGTAGACCGTGATAGGATAAAGCAAGAAAGGAATAGAGGGTAAGAATAAATTTCGACAAACCGAAAAGAGGCAGTTGGGACACGAAGGCACGGAGACAAAACTTGATAACGTAAGCGAGAAGAGAGAACGATGAGAAAAACGGGTGCAAGGGGACGTAGGTAGTTCTCAGATGGGATCCAAGAACGGAGAGTGAGAGCTACGTAATCCGACGGAGTATAGATGGAGAAAGAGGTAAAGGGAGGAAAGGAGGAGAATGTTGCACAAGTCCACATGGTACGGAGCGAGAAGCAGGAAAGGAGTGATATAGTATATATATATAGAACTTGATGGCGAGTGCCGGAGAGAGCGGAGGTAGCAGAAGGGCGGTGGGACCCGTTGGGACGGAAAGAGATGGAGAACGGAAGAGGGAACAGGGGATGGCAAGAGGAGACAGGGGTGAGAGCAGGAGATGCGGTGGAAGCGGGTGGTGTAGGAGGACTGTGCGCGTAGAGTGCGAAAGAGAGAGGGTGGGTATCGCGCGGGAGGAGGTGGAGGAGGACGAGGAGGAAGCGGCTTCGGAGCAACGGCGATGTCAGTGTGCACGCGGACGCCGAGTCGGCCCTGGCGTTGGCGTAACTTCGCGACGCAACCGCACCGCAAACATCAGACCGCATCGCAGGCTGCACCGGGTCCTGATTTCCGATCCTTTCTTTGATGTGGCATCAGGAGAGTGCGCGGCTTCGGGAATGACGGCGCGCCGTTGCTTCAAACGTCGAGAATCGCTTTACGATTAACGACGATAACGCCGGTCGTCCCGACGACGACGACGACGACGACAACGACGACGGCGGCTGCGTTTGGTGTGTGCGCGGGATTTCGTTATCCACGTTGCTGCTGTGAAGTGTGTATATGCGACAGCGCAACGGTACGTCACGGACATCTGGTTGATGGGGATGAATCAGGAGCGAGAAACTCGCGATTTTTCATGAGGGTGGTAATACCATCGTCGGGGTTGATGCCGGGAAATTCGGAGTGCGCGAGATTTGGCGGCTGCTGCGAAGTGAACGAGTCTTTTTTCGTACATTATTAAGTTACGATCGTTGATCGTACAATATATTTCATACGAAGGATGAAGATTACTTGATAATATAAATTCACTCATGATAATATGAGAATTATAGTGAATTTAATGATAGTATTAATGAAGTTTTATCTTATGATGACCGCTTACAATTCCGATTATGAGCGTCGACTGTTAGCGAAAAGCTCCTTATATCTAAGAAGGATTGTGGGATATCTGTTCGTGATTATCAGGAGATTAGAATTATTGAATTTATACTCGAAGCTTTAAGTTATTATCTTTAAATTAAATAAAATCTTTTATGATTGATGAAGATCATTGGACACTCCAATTATTAGTAAGTCCCGAAATACAACAGTATAGTAAGCTTTAAGCCGTAAAATATTGGTCAATTACAGTCGAATGTGAAGAGAATAATTGATTATGATTGATTGACTTCTTACGGCTTAAAGCTTACTATTGTATTTCGACTTCAATCGTTAATGCGTTAAAGAAAAAATTCTTTACTCTTGGGGAAAGATTTGTAGATCAAGGTAATTTATCAATGATTGACAACCTAAATTAAAAGAACTTGAGTTTATAATTAGAGAATATAATTAGAGAATATGAGAGAAATAATTAGAGAATATAATTTTATAATCATTATCAGCGAGATTACCATCGACTATTGATAGGACTATGTTTCTCTTTTTTAAAATTGCCGACGATAATTATGCAAAAACAGGTCTGGTATAAGCGTTATCTCATTTTCTCTAATGAGAAAAGATTTTGCTAAACAGGTTGCTAATTCTTATGACGATAAGGAACATTGCTTATCCATTATTCGAACATCAGCGTATATTTTTATTTTATATCTATTACTAACGATCGAGCAAAATTCCGCCATTAGCCGGGATCGTTTGGCATCCAACTGCGAAATGTTTTTACGCGATTTCTTTCAGATTGGTTGATCGGTCGGGCGCAATAGAATGGACAATCGTACTAGGCATTATAACCAATTGATAATTCACGGATGGTTCTTTTGCGAGAGCACGGAAGATAAGCGTATGATTTTACGACGGAGTCGTTAATTCCGTGAAATCCTATAAATGCACTGATTTTTTTTACGTGCGTCTTTAAATATTGATGATCAAAAAATGCGATAATGTCAAATACTTACATGTATCAACAATTTCACGATAGAAATATAAGAGCTTATATTTTTACATGCTTTAAATATATTAGCCTAGTCCGAATTAATAAAAGTTTTGAATTATCGATCATATGTAATAATTTATAGAACAGATGAATGTTCGTAATTTGCGACTGTTTGTTTAAAATTTAAATTTATCTGTCAATAATTGTTATCTTCCTTTCTATTGTGTAGGAAATTATAAATCCATCGGGCATGAATATTTATGAACGATTATCATAACGTGTTCTTTTTATTGTGATATTTTGGAAATATATATATAAATCTTTCTTGCAATATTTTAAAGCTTTTTTACGATATGTGTATTTTTTACTTTTCTTTTTTACTTTTTCACTTTTCTTATGAACAATAATTGCAACATAATTATGATAACTTAAAGTTAATTGATTTGAACTGCAATACATACAATGCATAATTAGTAATTAATGTTCGATCTATATATATATTATAATAATTTCTTGTGTTCAATGATACATTGTTACAGGTCTATGATTGTCAAGGATTTAACAAATAACTCGTCTTATATTTGTTTCTATCAATATAAATTAACTTTAACTCAGTTTAATTTATTTTTATAGTTTATTTATTTTATCTATAGTTTATTTATTTTATAGTTTGAGAATTATATAAAGACAGAATAAATTAAACGAGATTAAAGTTAATCTACATTGGTAGAAGAAACATTAAAGAGCGTTTTAGAGGTCTTAACTATTAATATTGCACACATATATTGAAAACACGATTGGATGATATGCAATCACAAACAGGTTTTTAACCTTGGTCACTACTTTGGTCTTCCACTGGTTTATTCTGTTTAGTCAGTTGTTTTACTGATAATGCGCGCTATTATATCATTCTCGTTTCAACTATTCCGAGTTTTCTGTACATTTTGTTTCTTCGGACACCCGGCTAATGTTCTCATTTCCTCTTTTATTTCAATTGTTGAATGTATCCAAAGACTTGTCTAACTTTAAGTTAAAACATTTATCGGCAATAATATCTTTCTGCGCACGCAAAGAATATACATTACCGGGATTGAACTGGGAGGAGGGTGGTAATGCAGAGAGTTAAGAGGATTTACTTTATTTTAACAGGTAACGAGGCTCCGATCAAACTTCTGTAAGATTGTCTATATCAGATCTCTTTTCTGACACTCACTTTTACGTGAGTATTACAACACTAATATGCGAAGTCAACACTAACGCGATCTGAGAAAATATATCTTATTATAGAAGCTGATTAAAGGCAATATCTACTAATTGCATCACAAATTATCTAGAAGACTGCAGACGCTGCTCGATTACACGAACCGAGATAGTGTGCAACAGTTGGTCTATAATAACGACAGATGACTGCGAAGATTTGACACGGACTTCTATCGGCGAGACGCGTTATCAGTGTCAATTCCGGTGTAACTATCTCGCTGTCGCGACGGAAGGCGCGAATCGTTCATAAAATCGCGAACTAGCTTGCCAATTTTCTTAATGACGTCGTCCGCGACGGAAATGGCTTGAGTGCACGCAGGAAATTGATGTATGCGGATGAGAGCAGATCGCACTTAAGCGTCTTCGCCAGGAAATATGCGTTCTAGACAACGTGCGAGGTCATGCGTGAATTTTTAAAGCCTTGAGTGCCTTGACTCTTTTTTTCTCTTTTCCGTTTTCTCTCTCTTTCTCACGCTTTTTTCTCAGTTCCGCTAAACGTCCTTGACCCGCCGGAGGCGTATTCACGAGAGTATAAACCAGCGAACGCTAGCTAGTCTCTGCGCTCTAGTTAATCGCGTTAATTTGATTACTCGCTGAATAATCGAGGTGACCGCGTTTTTAAAAAAGATATCGCAGCATCGTTAGGCGGAAATCGCGATGCGAACCGAGAACAATCGTAACTCTTGTATAGAGATTCTTCTTTGAATGCGAAATGTTTGTTGAACGATGATGTTTGTTGAACGATGATGTTTGCACGTTCCCATTTTGGTTTCTCATAAAACGAAGCTATGGAACTGTGATTGAAGACCTAAAATGAATGTTTTGGTTGTACAGTTGGAAAATTTTGGTTATTTTTAATACATTTTGCAGTTTATCTTAAATAGTTCATCAAATTTTTATGTTAATTTAATACAAAAGGAATATATTAGAAAGTAACATAAATATTATATAAATATTATATAAAAAATTAACACAAAGCTGTAATATTGACCTAATTTGGAAACATATTTCTTTAAAATTAACATTTATAATATATTAATTCAATATTTTATTTATTTATTACATACATTTTATTCATTTATCTTGTAATTTACATTTCAAAATATATTGTTTTAATTATTGTACATTATTTGTCTACTTACTCATAAATTATGTTATTTTAACACTAACAAATACTACATATTAATTTAAGACAAAATATTCATATATAATAATCATATTATATTAAATTAATATCGAATATATAAAAATTAATATAAAAATTTTAACAAAGATTAATATATAATATCTTTGACTGTATAATTACAAAAGAATCTAAAATGGCGTGCTATTTTTATTGATAAGTTGTTACTTTTCTACGATTTTTAAAGAATGAGATATCTTTAGATCACGTATATGCTTTCATAAATTTGACATTTTAGTCAATATTAATGTTATTATGTAGCTTTTCTAGCTACACGATTCGTTTTTTTTTTAATATTGGATTAAAGAACGATATTGAGTTTTATATTACATTTGCTTCTTTATTCAAAGAAATACTTTGTCCGAATGTGAAGCAATGAATCTTCGTTTAATGCTATTTGGCGATAAAAATATCTACTATTTCGAGTTGCTATCGCAAAAATGTATGTGCTTGGTGTAACATTTCCTGAAAACTTCTTTCGCGCATTCTCTTCGTAAAATTATCATGCAAATATTTCAAGATGAGCAATTCGACGAAGTTGACTCATGAATTATGGAACTTGAGTACTTTTCACGGCTAAAGTTAGTATTCCATTTTTTTAAATTTTGATATTAATTGATAGAGTTCCGGTATCCAAAGAGAATTTCAGAGAGTTTTCGTGTTAAAAAGATTTTAGCAATTAATAGCTTAAAACAATAAAAAAGTGAAAAAAAACGAAATAGAAATAAATGAAATGAGTAAAGAAATCAAATACAATCAAGGTTATCTTGATGCTTAATAATATTTTCTATTTAATTTTAAATAAATTTTTAATTACGAGGGGGGGGGGGAAGGGTCGAAGGCTTTGAAAACACAACTCTCAACTATAAGATTGAATTAATATCATTAAAGTTGATCGAACAGAAATAATTTTTTACGAGTGGAAATATTTTTTAAGTTTTTATAAATTAATTTAAAAGAATTTTTTTAGAATTTTTATATTGAAAAAAATTCCTGATTGAAACGATAAAGTTGTGAATTTTGTGCTACGCGCGAATGTGAATTTGATAGCCTTTCAACTTCCATTCCACAGGACTTTCATTTTTAATCGTTAACACTTTTTTAAAAATGTAATAGGAATTTTGAGAAAATGTCAGGACATTATTAATTAGATATACGCAAGTTCTGAAAATGGGATGCTAATTTCATAGAGAGGTGTACTTTTCAACTTTGCTTCGATGATCACAGGTACTCTGTGAGTTATCGTTCAGCGACGCTTTTTGCTGCAAATTTGCATCATTATGATCGGTTCTTATAAAAGGTAGAACATGAGGGCGATCGTGCAGCAAAAAAAGCTTTATAACTGACCCCGATAATCTATCGCAATGATAGTTAATCGAACGTAGGCTGCACGAGTAAATTTACATTGCTCGAACGCTAATCATCCAATCTCCCCTACTACGCGATTATTTTTTTACAGATTATAATTATTTACTAAATTTAAATTGTTTGTAAATAAAATTCACATAATAATAATTTATTTATTTAAATTTAAATTACAACAAATAAGATGCGCGTTTAATTTTTTTAAGTTGAACGTTATTCGAAGGTGTAAATAAACGATGAAATTATTATACTGATTTATCATACAATTGATTTTTAATAGAAAACTTAGAATTACTTGAGTATTAAACATTAAAACTAAAAATGATAATTCTCTTTCTCTCTTTCTCTTTTTCTTTTTTTCTCTATCTTACTCTCTCAACGTTTGGGCTGAAGAAAATTGACTTTAAATTTCACGAAGCGCAATATATATCCGCTTTCCGTTTAATTCTGAAGTACCTTTCTCTATCTATCTCAAGAATAAAAATAAGCTGCTGAGGGATGCATCGCTTTGCGATTGCCCTTGACCCGTCAACGTGTTCGCGGAGAAGTGGAATAACCGCTTTAAACGTTCATGCTCTAGAAATGCTCGCTACTCTGTCTATCCATCCAACAAAGTGAAGATAACGCCAATGCTGGAGCGGATCGGGGTTAAGGGCCGTTTCTCACTGATAGTAAAATGATCGAACACTCTGAGCCCTTTGTCACCGTTGTATACCTTAGCAAATTCTGTTTGATATATTCTTCACCCTTTTTATAAACATCATACCATGATGTGCTAAACTAATTTATAAAAATATCCTGGTGAACATTCTGAGAGAAATTTTTTATTAGGGCGTTCTTTTCTAACTTTTTCTTAAGCAATTTCTCACATAAATATTCAGGTGTGATACGGAATTACATTAATGAACATAATTATTAAATGCGGGTGTTAAAATATATGAGTCAGGAGTGTACGAAAGTAAAAGCATCTATTGATATCAGTTGATTAGGTAAAGGGTTGACGAGGACACACCCCTCGTCGTATTTTGCAGAGAGTAGTTATGTCGGATTATTAATTGCCAATTACTCGCCGTGAGAGCATCGTGTCAGATCGTTGAGCGGGATTATCTCGAGTCAATAGTCACGGCAGATATTATCTACTGTCACAAAATTGTCAGTCATATACTCTCAAAGCAGCCGCGGAATCAGAGATCCGGATTACCCTCGATTCCTCGGTGATGCAACTCTTTGTCTTGTCCGCTAATTTATTACGGATTCGACGACAAAATCCCTCATGCTGAAAAGAGAGCTTATGTGCGAATTTATTACGTGTATCCAGTGCACAACAATGTCACTCCTAACGAAAAGATTTTTTTCGGTAATAATTAATGGCATTTAATTCAATAACTAATGCAATCAAGAGTAAATTTAAATCAGTAAATTTAATTTAATTTATTGCGAAGAAGTTTACATGAAAAATGAAAATGTGTACAATTATAAAATTTATGTTAAATTTAGCACATTTTACATGTCCTAAAGTTGTTCCTCTCAAATTTTTGTATTAACTTGACACATAATGAATATACTAGAGATAACACATATAACTTAAGTAAATTAACAAAAATTAACAAATATGTAGTTTTTTGATACAATTTGGAAACAAATTATGGATACATATTTCTTTAGTAAAATTAACATTGATAATATATTAAATTAATGTGTATTTATCTTTTAATTATTTATTTTAGAATTTACATTTTAAACATTATTTTCATTATTTTTTTTATTTTTTCAGAAATAGCGGTATTTTAACAAGAAGTATTAAATATCAAAATTTAATAGATACAAGATATTCAATTAACGTAATATATTAAATTAATATTTGGATATGATGAAAATTCAACACAAAATTTCTGCTCTCTTTCTTATTATTATGTAATAAATTAATGTAGTACTTTCTTGTGATATATTATCGTGTATCTACATCGTGCACAGTATGAGATACAAAATGACGAGGTGAGCGCGCAATGTTCGCGATGTACAGAAAGTTCAACCATACATCAACTTTGTTCTTGATGAAGCCGGAAGTTCACGATCAAACGAAACCCTGTCCGTACCTCAGTGATGTACAACTATCGTCCTAGAGAAGTGTATTTTCGTAACCGGCACTCAGCCCACTTCGATATTATCTAACTTGAATCTCTTTAACGCTCCGCATAACTGTAATTACATAACTGCAGCTAAACTCCCGAGACACACGTTGACCACACGTGAGTCTCCGCTAACATAATTATCGCGTTGCATTATAATGCACGTGTCAAGTTTCTCGACAAGTAGGCGCGATCTGTAGCCACAAATCTGTAGCCCGTATTCTTTTCTTCTTACGGCGTCATTCTCCATATTTTTCTATTGCGATGTACTTATCCTGGGAAATTGTTCTTTCCATAAACGATTTTGATAAAGTATCTAAAAATTTAGCTATAGATACAATTCTGAAAATAATCTTATTGGATTGGAAAATAATTATATAGGAAACTCAAGCATAATGACAGCAATGCTTCAAAGCACGCCTGATCTAATGAATTTGAGCTCTGAAGCCAAAACGCAAAGCTATCGATGCAAAAAAATCAATATGAGTACATTTCGAAAACATTTCGAAAACCATAAAATGTTGATACGCGTCTGAACGTTTGACACTTTATCAGTCCATGAAATCTTACATTGAATTTTTTGCATTGATAACTTTGCGTTTTGGCTCCGGAGCTCAAATAGGACTATTTTAAAGAGTTTTGATTTGACATTTTAATATCCAGTTTGAGCATCCTATGTAATTATTTTGATAGTTTAACAAAATTATTTTTAAATCTGTGTTAGCTAAGTTTTTAGATCTTTTAGATAAAATTGTTTTTTTTCTGCAATGAATACTTCATTGAAGACCATAGTTTATCGTTGTAAGATGTGTTATAGCGCCTGCAACATGTTCTAATTGTCTCGATGAATGAGGAAGGCGAAGTTGCGCTTGCAAACGTGTCTGTCACCAGCCATGAAAATCTCATACTATAAAAGGCTCGCTCTAAATTTAGGGGAAGGGCTGAGAGGGGGAGAAATAAACCGTTCCGTAATTACTGTCGCGCTCATCTCTCCCGAGCCGCTTTTAATTTCATAGAATACCCCGAGCCGAGATGCGGGACGGCGCCTCGTTCATCGTGATAAATGCATCGAGGGACGAAAGAGGAAAAACGTATGATGTCCCGGGACCTTATAGAAAATAACTCGCATATTTCATAATCGTTTTATACAGGACTGAGAAAGTTACTAAAAGTTTGTAAAACTAACTAGTTATAGTTACAGTTTTTTTTTTTTCAAAAAGTAACTAGTATAGTTAAAAGTTAGTCATGAAGTCATTAGTCTTTTCAGTTACTTTTCTGTTAATGTTTTCGCATTGCTATTTTAAATACAAAAATCTTATATTTTTAACATTTCTAAATTA
>NW_017259229.1:693356-701854 GCF_001594045.1 Atta colombica | reverse complement strand
ATATATAAATTATTTATAATAAATTAATATACTTGGAATAAAAACAGAATTAAACTAAGATGTATATACATATATTAAAAGCTTCCTTAAACTTATTTCTTAATGCAAACATTTATATGATATAATGCTTTTATCACACTAAAAAAAAAATGATTGACTGCTGCAACATTAGATGGTAAAATATAGCATTTTTAATTGACTATAGCAACCAATTTTTGGTTGCGTTAGCCTATCTGTCAATATAGGATTTCGATAGGCTAACGTAATCAAAAATTGGCTACTGTAACCAATTAAAAATGCTATGCCATATTTTATCATCTAATTTACTGTAACAGTCAATCTTTTTTTCAGTGCAGGGATGAAGATATATATTCACAAGAAACAATTGTTGATTTTATTAACTTCATTTTGATATATTGACTAAGTTTGAAGAAAGTGAAGTAATTATAAAAGTAATTATTAAATTAGTGTGAGTAAAGTTACAGCTATAAATGGAAATGAAGACACGAAATTAAGTTATAATTATTGAAAAAAGTAGCTTTAACTAGAATTTCGTTACAGTAACGAGTTATTTTTCTTCATCTTGGTTTATCTTTTATTATATAGATAGATCTTTTTGACTTATAGAAATGGCATCTTTTTAAAACATTATTAATACATATCTAATAATACTCTAAATAGAGTATTTATAATATTTTCTAGCTATTGGAAAACAATATTACATTATATGCATATTTTGGGCAATATTTGCCCTTTTAGATAAATAAAATAAATTAATCTTGAAAAGGTCAGACCATTATATTTTAATCGATCTTCGTTTATTTATATTTCTAATTAATTTACGCAGTTGCTTCGTTGAACTATTTGTTATAACTTTGTTTATAGTTCCTACAGGCAATTATCTTTTTACATGTAGTTATTATTATTATTACAATTTCATATTTTTTTAGTACTAAAAACTATAATGCCTCGCAATTTTTTTTACTGTTACTTTCTCGACTATTGTCTTTTCCTTTGTTCCACTCGTTACATTAACGATCTCTTAAAGCAGGCCCGTCAAGGGCCGTGACGGGACATGAAGACTAAAAGAGAAATGATAGCATTTCTAAGGAAAGGAACGGAGTGGACAGTAAACGGAATGAAGTAGTTTTATTTTGCTCTCACCGTTTTGCCTTTTTCTCTTTCGCATTTGGTTCTAAATTCTGCATTCCAGTGCTCTCATCTAATTTAATGTATCTCGGCAGTGATGCAATACGTATTTCAATTATTCGCAAGGTAGTGATTAAAATTAGTTTATCTGATTTAACAGTAACGAAAATTAGAATACGAAATTAGAATGCAAAATTAAGTTTTCCGACTAATATTTGACTATAAATTATCGCAGACATGATGAAATGATATTGATGGTTCAGTTATATCAAGTTAATGTTGATTAAACAGTTAAGACTCGATATCATCAATGTATGATTAACTTTAATCGCTGTTCAATTTATTCTTTTTTTTTAATTTTGAAAATTAAATAGAAAAAGATAAACAGCAATTTAAATCTCGACATTAAAGTTATTCTTTGACATTGATGGAACCGAGCTTAAATTGAATAACTTTATTCTTTAATCCTTTACGCCCTTTTACTCTTTGTAGGTAATAGTACAGCTTATGGTCTGAGAAGAGAGAACCAGCTAAAGTTAGTTAACCAATTTACTGTGAAATTCAATATTCAGTCTAAAAAATGTCTTTTTTAATTATTATTGTTCGATAATCTTCTTGTGTAGGTGTCTCGTCTTTACGTAAAGAAGTCTAATTAAAGGCTTAAATGTTTGAAGTGAAAAGTATAAGATTTATACTAAAATATTATTAGATACCAAGACCTTTTTTGATCAAATGATTTTCTTCATTTATTTATATTAAAATATTACAGTTAATTAAAGAATAAAAATTTTATCAAACGTTAAGTTGAATTACATTGACCTTGTTACTATAATTACATAATCCAAATTCACAATAATATTTTATAAATATAATAAAAATATTTGCATTCGATTGTCTCGACTGACGCTAAGGAAAACACTTTTAATGAACATGATGATATTAATTCTCGCTTGTCGATTTTCTCACTTTATTAAATACATACTTCGCGTGATAATTAATACATAGCCGAGGAATTATTAACGATGACACTGAATTGCGAAATAATTAACGCGTGACGTGCAGCTGACGCAAGTCTGATCGTCTATTGTGTCGATCTATGGCTAGCGTCAACTGTTCAATTATTTTTCGTTAATATCACAAAAAGCAACGCTTTTGTGTTTTTTGTTTAACTTCCATTTTTCAAAACATTTCAGCATACTCGAGGTATGAAATTGCCTCGCGAGAATACTCCAATATTTTGCAACACGCACACGAATCCGGATATCAAATCAATTAAAAACGTTCTACACTTTGTCTAGTATTAGAGGCATAGAAATACGGTATGATAGTCGATCACGTATAACGCTTAACTCGCTTACGTGGAGTCAAATTGAACCAGATGGCAACAAATGAAAATATGATATTAAAGAAATATATTTTAAAAATATGGATTTCTTTTATAATTTTAATATTTGAAAATTATTATTTTATGTTTAAAACATGTCGCAGTTTATAACTATTTATAAATAAAAATAAAAGTTTTGTTTATACACATAAAATATAAATACTTGAAAATATAGATTAAATTGATCCTCATACGAGTATTTACATGTTACAATTCTGTTACAAAGGACATCTTTTTTAATAGTGAATTCGATCGGACGCACTAGTGCGCACTGCATATTAAAGCCATTGTACGCTGATTTCATCTGTATAGAAGTAAAATGCAAATATTTCGAATTATAAAATACATATGTTACCAAACAGAACAATAAAGCGAAAATTTTGTTGTGTGTTAAAATGTTAAAATGTTAATTTCTACATGAAAGATATCTTTACGTTAATTTGTCTGCTCATGTCATACAACTTTTCCACTTGTATCTCTTTGCTTGTTTAAGATGTACACGTCTTGTGTTAGAAGAACAACTACCCGCGATTCGAACAAGGCGACAAACGAAATTAAGTAGTGAGATTTTTTTTTAGATAAAAGAAGTAAAAAGGACAGAAAGGGAGAGGGGAAAAGGAAGAGATAAAAGGAATCTTTAGCTTTCATGGTGGATGGGTTAATTCCGAGATCTCGTTACCACGCATGTGGTAACTGAACAGAAGAGAAAAGAGAGAAAGAGAGAGTAACGAATCGCTCGAATCTCGAAGAAGACGAGAGGAGAGACCGGAGCTAGGCTGCAACGAGGTTAAACTCGACGAAAGCCTCGTCTCCAATTACCCGGGAGCGTGTTGTAGCGCGTTACGCTCACGCGTAATTTGCAGTGACGTCGGCGACCACGAGCGCGATAATTACCGCCGCGAAAATATCCTTTAATACTCCAGGTTAGAGGATAGCGTTTTCGCTCGTCGAATGTAGCCGCGATTCCTCGGAGAGCTCATTCAGTGGATTCGTCGCTCCGCCGATCTTGTACTTCTCGTTCTCGGCGAGAGTTTCCTTCGTTGCTCTTGCCTTTATCGTGCTGCGACTCTGATAGAATGCTATTCGACTCGCCCGAATCACTCGTCAAGAGAGGAATGCCCTCGAATTCCTCGGGGCGAGCTCATCCGAGGAGCAACGCGCGATTCTTCTGAATATCTCGTGCTGGAATACCTCAAACATCCGCATTTGGAGATCAGGACGTCCGATACATGCTTCCATCCGTTCCTTTGTGCCGTTTATAATAAATTTGACTGAGGTATCGTGCGAATCAGTGAATTATCCGTGAGATATTTTTGATATCTTTCTCACGCGCGGTAAACAAGTTATTGCTAAGTTTCCCTTAAATATGAGTCAGTCAATATATTTCATACCCTACATACGTCTGATTTCAAACTATTTATTATTACAGTTATTACTACAAAATAACCATGCCGTATAGTAACAAAAACTTTTCTTTTAACTAATAATATATTATTTAAATTTACTTTCTCAAGTTGAAAAGCATTAATACAAAATTATGAAACACACGATTTATTTGTCTTTTCTTGAATCAGATTTTTCTCTTTTTTTTTACTGTAATACTTATTTGATTTAAATAAAACTTAGGGAAACACGTTATAAAAGCGATATTTTTCTATTGCATTTTTTTTGCTATAAATACATAAACAGAACGTAATGTCAATTTGCCTTTTTTTTTGTAAACGATCTTCTGTTCTCTGCTCTACTGCTTTTCTTTAAGTAAGATTTGTTATAATTTATTATTTCATTGTATCGTTGCCTTAAAGTGTGATATGTTACTGTTTCAGTGTTATTATAATGGCTTTTCTGTTCTGTAAAGGTCATGATTGCTGATATTTCTCTGAGATATTTATGCAAAATCCGTTTATACAAAACGCCGGTAATATGATGAAGAAAATCGGATCGTTCAATTGGTTTCACACATACGTTCCAGGATTACTGTCATCTCTGTCGTGGAATGGAATTTGCAACTTTACAATGCGGTGGTAATTAATAGCGATGTCGATAGCGTCACATCATGTATTTATATATCATATACACGCAAATATCAATACGTGCAAACGGGAATAATTTTCCAGCTTGTTACGAGAGAATTTGCGCGGAAAACTCGTGTCATTCTCGGTAGTTGCTCTCAATTGTATGTACTTTATATATGTACTCGGTGCATCTTTCAGCGCGAACTGCGTGGTTCTCATTGACGCAATCATAAAACGACGCCATAAAACGACCCACTTTCTCGGATGTTACAACAATATAACTGTTACTTTGTAAACAACGTTATTTTTTAACAAAAATATTATTTTCGTTGTGGATTATTTATTACAAATAATCAAAATATCATCATTTTAGTGAAATTTCTTTATTCAGGATTTTGAAAAATAATCCATTTTCTCCGGAGATTGCGATTATTTTACTGAAATTTATGATGAAATTTATGATACAAAATATAAATAGATGAATTTTTCAAAAACTGTTATACTGAGAGAAAAATTGCGATTATAATTGCATCTATTTTTCCTCTACTTGCATCTCTCAACGCGAACTGCTTGGTTCTCATTCACGCAATTGTAAAATGACGCCCGCTTTGATGTTATAACAATGGTATATAGCTGTTACTTTTTATGTCGTTATTTTTTATAAAGATATTAATGAAGATTAATTTTTTTATAGACTTTTTGTTGATATAAATAATCAGAATAATATTATCAATAATAAAATCATAGTAAAATAATTAGGAGCTCCATTTTTATAATTATTATTGCTTATAACAATGTTAATAATAATTATATTTATAGTTCTATCAAAAAAATATATTTGGCATCGAAAATGATTGTAACTAAATTATAACTAAATTATGCAACTATTATAATTGCAACTATTTTTTTCTCAGTGTAAGTTTTAATAATAATGATTTATTTGTGTGAGCAAACATTTAAAGCTTAACAGGAGAATGAAAGTTGAATTACTTCTGGCCTTTAAATTTCAAATTACAATAGCGAACGCTTTTACGTGATCCGTTTACGTAGAAAGGAAGGAGAGATAAAAGGGTAAAGAGTGATCGTTGTCGAGCTTAAGACCATTTTCTCGTTCGAGGAATCGAGTACTCGTTGAACGGAACGGAAACCCTGAGCTGACCGGTACATACTCTATTGAAGCAAACTTGGGAGGCGTTTTCCGATCTTCTCAACGATACGCCACGCTGTGGTGATTGGAAGAGCTTGAAACGCCGTCTCATGACTTGGGGAGGGAAAACGTCTCGAGTACTTTGGAATTTCACAACGGATTTAGAGTTGTCGATATCGGCAGTTGGCACTGAGTGTGCTGCCTCGTTAACCAGCCCTTTTCGGGTGCGATGATGTGCAACCGAAGTTTAGCAACCACATTGTGCAATTCTATGCTATTGATATGTCGCTCTCTTTCCTGATCGTATGCTAATACAAGAAATGGTTCTATCTCTTTGTAGTATAAGTTACTTTCAAACACCTTTCAATTCCTCTTATTGAAATGATGGAAGATTATTCTAACATAGCTGAAACTCTGTTATGATAGATACGAATTGAAAAAAAAATTTTTAGACTAAACAAAGTTCCAATAGTTAATTCTTCATTAATATAGTCAATATTTTCATTGAGAATTCTGATAGACAAATTTAAATCTATAAAAAAAAATAAGTAAAATACAGTCCGATTTCTATTAATAGTAAAAATTCGTTGTTAAAGTTTTTACAAGCATCTCTATGATCGATTCCTCTCATTAAAACGAAAGAAGTTCTAACATTAGCGTGCCTTAGCATTAGTTATATTAAATACGAATTAAGAGAAAAATGTTGGACTTTGAAGGCACGATATTTTGATTGTAAATTCTGATAGATAAATCTATAAAAAAATAAGTAAAATACAATCCGACTTCTATGATTGTAAAAATTCGTTATTAAAGCTTTTGCAAGATTTTTTTTATTTTTATGCGATCCGAAATAATATAAAAATCTGAACCGAAATTATTTTCAAGCACGAAGAATAAAAAGTTTATCTGTATTAATTGTTGCAGCGGTGTTAAAAAGTACACTTTTCACTCTTCTATCAATGCATGAACATCTAGATATCTACATTTTTAAACAACAGTAAAAAATTTTTATTTTATAGCGCCTCCATCCTTTGAGCAACAAACAGTAGCTTTGCATAATTTAGGTTTGTTTTTTATCGCTGCATTAGACTGCCTAGAACTTTTCTTCTCGCTACATTTGAAACATCTTTATTTCATTTTAAGTACAAAAAGTGTACATTAATTTGGCTGTAAAAAAATGGAACCTTTATCTCACCTTCACTTTTACATTTTTAGCAGGAATCTTGTGAAACAGGGTAATGAAAAGGTGAGAAATTATGTATCGACAGAAGGGTTAAAGTAGCAGAGCTAAGGATTAATCGAAAAATGTTTTTAATATTGTTTATGAAAATATCAACTACCACGAAAATAATGTTTTTATGTGTGTTTACGTACAGGGCACAGTTCTAAAAATACTTTCTTCATTTATCGGTTCGTTGCAGCCATCGTTGAGTAAATCCCCATGTGTAAAACAGCTTCCTGGCAAAGGGTCACTTTGTGAACTGTTTGAGCGTGCCAATAGACTTGTCCCGACATCGTAGAATAACACGAAGAGTATTTTTCCGAACGTATGTTTATAGAAACTTTATTTAACCTTTCGGCAGTTCGCCTCTAAAGTTTTATTATACATTTTAACTATTCATTAGAATGTTAATATCCATTTATAAATTTTCAACATTCTGTCTTTAAAATCTTTATGCTACCATACGCTCCGTTTAAACGTTTTAAAATATAATCTTATAACTGATGAAATGATAAGATACTTTTAGCAATTTTACTTATTATACTGCTGGTAAATTTTCAGTATCTGAAATCGTTATTCTTTTAGTTGTACATTTTGTTTAGTAAATAATCTCGTTGTAGGGAAACAACGTAACGGAATCATTATTCTTGGAAGTAAAATCGATTTCCCAATCCTTTTTTGCGTCTTCTTAAACTGCGTAGTTAAGGTAGCTCAAAAGCCATTGACCCGTGAGAATGCTGACGTAGTTATCTGTTTCTTCAGTGTTTCTTAGTTAATCGCCACTTAAGAAATAGCTCAACTACTACGCTTCATTGAGCGATTGTAACTAAAGCGAGAATGAATTTTTTTCCTTTTGTACATTATATTTTGTTGTTCTTGAAAATTTTCCTTTTTTTTTTTTTCAATTATTTTGGATTGCAATACGTCATTTTTTTTGATATTTTATCCTGTAATTTATGTTTAAATTAAAAAACGTACACACAGGACTTCGTTTATTATAAAATCTATCAATGTATCATTAGAGAAATCAAGAAATACAAATTAACTGTTTGTAATTTTAATAATTCATTAAGCTTATTAAATAGCAGTTATTAAGCGGTTCAATTTGCACTAATAAGACAAATTATATTACATTTGTAGTACTTCGAATTTGAAATACTAACTATTTCTAAACTCATTTATACTTTTAATGAAATGAAATTATTATACTATTAAAAAAATGAAATTAAGGAAAGGGATTCGCCTTTATATATGAATCATAACGTTAAATATTTCGAGAAAAGTTTGCAATTTAATAGCTAAAACTTTTTAAATACTCTAAGTCATAGATCTTCTGTGACTGACGCAAAACTGAAAGTTTTCTATGTTTCTTGATATTTTGTCCCGAACGTATTGATTTACTGCCACCTTCTTCAATTTATTCCGTCAGACTTACGTCTCTCACTTTATTTTTCGTTAGCAATATCGTATTTTCGTTAGCAATATCATATTTTCATATCGTATTTGATGCTTATCCTATTTTTTTAGTTACGGTAGAGAGTTACGTTAAAAAAATTCGCATACATATAAGAAATCAAATCG
>NW_017259229.1:688951-693256 GCF_001594045.1 Atta colombica | reverse complement strand
ATAAGTACGATGGGAATGTTTGCAGAATATTTAGCTTCGTTATGCAACTTTTATCAATTGGAAAATACTCAAGTAACCTTCTTTCGTGCTCTGAGTCTTGGGACTTTCATTCGGCTGTCTTTCAATTTCTTTTCTTTGTACTTCTCGTTACCTTCTTACATCTTTTTGTTTCCCTGGAGAAGATTCCATTTGCTTAGAGACGTGAAAAGTAAGAATGGAACTATTAATAATTGTGTAGAATTGCATTGTTAAGGAACATTCCGATATTTTCTTTTTAACGAAATAAAATAATATTCTAACAGTGTTTTTTTTATTTTTAAATAAACATCGGCGAGATGTCAAATTGCAAATCTATTTTGTCGGAAGAAAGGTAACTTATAAAAAAGATTATCAAAATTGTTATGACTCAAAAAGAGATCTTTTAAATTGTGAAACGTAAATACAAAAATAACATTCAATTAAATATATTAAGAATATATTAATAAAATTCTTTTTGAAATATAATTGATAATGTTCGTTTATAATATTTTTTATTAAATTGAAAAAGAGAAATAGTTTTTCTCTTTTCTGGAAAACGTAATTTCTTAGTTACGTCATTTTTGAAGTAAGGCAGTGAGACCGTTTGAAAAATGCGATTACTTTTAATCTTCTTCGTAAGAATTTATCTGCAACGTACAATACAATTAGTTATTTACGCACTGCGGGAAAACGTTAATAATCGATAATTCATGATCGTGATTAAGTTACTGAGAGATACCAGTTGGGAACCGCATGCGTGGGTGCATGCTTAACCCAATTTCAAGACATATTTCGTCCCTCATTCGGGGAGAGAACTCCCCGTGGCGTCCAGATTCCAACAACCGAATTACGTTCAATTTGAGGTGGCGTAACTGTGTGCACGTCCTCTTGACCCAGCTTCCGCACATATACGCAGGATACGTCAAAAATGATTTCCAGCGAATTTAATAGAAGTTTATATAGCGTGAATTAAAGGATCGAGATAGAAAATTCAGAATAGTGAAATGTTCAAAAGTTTGAAATGCACACGAGCAGTATTATTCGATTATTAGATTATTTTCTATTCAAAGTAATTCCTACATTATTAAATTCATAATGTCAACTTATATACCCAATTTTTAGTTATTTTAAATAATTTTTATAGGTTTGCAACTGCTTCTATATCATTAATTTCATTAAAACAATGGAGTTAAACAATTTAACTCAAGAAAATGTATTAAATTTAATTTAAATTTAGTTTATTTTTATTAATTTCATGTGCATACGTTAATCTGGATAAACATAAAGAAGTAAACATTTAGAGAAAGTAAACACTTTGAAAACTAAATGAAAATGGCTCGACATTTTGATACACATAAGAATTAAAAATAACAAAATGTTATTTAATTCAAGAGCGTAGAATGATTAGGTAATCGTTGCTCTTTTGATATTTTAGCAATGTAATAAAATTAAAAGAGAATTGATATGAAAGCAATATCTAGAAATATCAGCAATGATTTATGGAGTTATTGTACATTAAATTAGAACGAATAAAAAAAAAAGGAATTAAAACAAATTCAAATGAAGCGATTGACATATTCATCTACAAAATAAAACTAACAATGAGTTTCGCGAATTACTATCCCAATCGTATGGCAAAATACATTTATAGCTGAGCGTTCGGACAAAATGGTACGAATGAATAATATTTATGTCGAGGTTTAGTCTTATTAGGAATATATGACGAAGTTTTTATATGATGAAGTGAAATTTATTGCTATTATTATTTAGAACAATAGAAACAGAAGCACATGGAGTTGAGCAAATTACATGTGTTACCTGCCAATTAAAATGCAAAAACAAAGACATTAGAAATATTGCTTTTGCGCATTTTCTATGCGCAAAAGCAATATTTCTAATGTCTCTGTTTTTATACAAGGGTTTTCGCAAAGCGAGCTTATATGAATAATTCAGTACTCTGAGGCTATACGACATTAGATCGATACGTAGCGATCGTGCCCGAGTGATTCAATGATATTAGGCTATCTAATTCACATCTGCACACGCTAATATGTAGTTTATGAAACACATATCCCGTTCGCTGACCTCATGGAGTGTCATAAAATTAAATATTGCAGAATCGCTAATACGTGATTGCAATAAATCGCTGAATGACGGATAAAGAAACACTGAAAACGTGATAATTGCTTATATTAAATATATTTTGTTTAGCATATTTGTACAATATTTAAAGTAAATATTGAACATAATATCTAATAGCAATCAACCGTTTGGTAATCTTTAGGCAAATAAGATAATATTTAGAAAAGCAAAATTAGTGTTTATTTAGCTTTGATTATATTGATCGAACATTTGATTGAAATTATTTTATCAAAGTTTTAGTAATTATTGTATCTAAATTTAATTACATTATCCAATATATTGTAAAATTCTCTCTGAAATATATATCATAATAAACTCCGAAGACTTTTTCACGCTGAACAGAAAGTTATTGGCATCAATTTGTATAGCATGTTAGGATTTTGAGTAAATTGAAGTAAAATAGGCAAAAAATGACGTTTTGAACATTCTCAATATTTCTTACATTAAAGTAAAAATTTCTTTTTAAAAATAGAATCGAAGAGTATAATTCAAAAACTTTTAAATGAATTTTAATTTATCATACAATTAATCATGCAATTTATTTTTATTAAATTATGATTGTTTGAATTAAAATTTTTTAAAAATTATTACAGTTTAATAAAAAAATCATTTTTCTTTTTGAAGTAAAATATAGTACTCCGAAAATTTTTTCGCGCTGAATATAATGTCGACAGAATTTGTATAAAATACAATACATCAGTATTTTTAGTAAATTGGGATATAAACATTAAATTCAATTGGCTTTTGGTCCATTTTATTTCAATTTACTAAAAATTCTGACGTGCTATGCAAATTCAATTTCATCGGTATCGTGTTCAACGCGAAAAAATCTTTAGGATATGTACTGTAGCACTTTGGAGAGAAAAAAGTAACGTTTTATCGTACAATATTATCACTACACTTTTTTCATTGAACGAAAATGCAGCTTTGAGAGATATCGATCGGAAATCTTCGATGAGACCCGAATCAGCGGTTCATTTTTACAAACGAGATGCAACGATTGGTTGAGAACGATACTTGGACGAAACGCTCACTCTCGTGAAAGACGGTTCATGGGTTGCATCTCGAATACATCGTGGGCTATTTACCGCACCAATTCGAGCGTAAAGTCGATAGATCCACGCAGATGGTAATTAAAAATATCTCACAAACAACGGGGATGCCGGCGACAGCGATAATTTAAAGGAGATTTTATTTTTAAGTCCGGCCATTTGCAGGCTGTAACGAACGAGGCTGAGGATATCCCAGGAAGTTCCTACTCCGTCCGGGAGATGTATTGACGTCGTATCCATCCAATGCATTTTATTTTCGAGCGAGTTTTCTTTTTTTTCCTTCCTTTTTTCTTTTTAACACGCACACGCCTACAGTCTGTACTTTTAAAAATGGCTTTAGAAGGTATGCTTCATACGATAATATTTCCGTTTTCTCTTTGTTTAATTTATTAATAGCGTATGGAACACCGCGAGAATCAAGAAGTTATTTTTCTCTAGTAGACATTATTTGAGATCGGTTAAATAAAACGTTCTGCTTTATTAAAGTGAAAAAAATAAGTTATAAATTTCTCTTTACGTTTTTCCTCAGACGACACGCGACTTTATTGCTATTGAATAAATTTGTTGCTATAATATTCTTCTTAAATGAAAAACAACCGATGTAGTCTTCGTAATCTTCAGAATATGTGAAAAATTTGCCAGCTTAAACGAAGAGTGCATAAAATGATAGGAATAAGATTTAAAGAGATTTAAAATGACAGGGAATTGAAAAAGAAATTGCAGGATGAAGATGGGGGTAAACGAAGAAAAAAAACCTGTGTTTACTTTCGCAATTCCCAACTTATTTTTTTGAACTGTTTTTACTAAACGCGATCGCTAGCGGCAAAATGCATCAAAGTACCTCTTGCGTTTAAATAGCTGTGCAACATGATACGACGAATGTAAAATAGGCTGCGATTTTGCGCAATCTCGTCTTCAAAGAGCGACCCGATAATTAAACTTTCTCCCTTTGACTTGTATTACTTCGTTAAAATATCTGTTGCCGATTCTTGATTGAAGCAATCTTTTAGTTATATTTAAATGATAAAATTATCCTAATTTTATACTCATTGTAATAAGAAGAAAATTGAAAAGAGGAGACTTTAAGGAATTA
>NW_017259229.1:685468-688851 GCF_001594045.1 Atta colombica | reverse complement strand
AATATATATATATATATAATACATATGTAATTAAATCTCCAGAGCTGACGGTGAGTCTATTGGATCTACTTTCAGTTATAAATTACTTTATTAAAATTGTCACACAATTAAATTTTTTTTGTGATACAGCTGCAAATTTGGATTATTCTTAAAATATATTTAGGTCGATATTCAATATTGCCTTTCTTACATTTAAAACTATTTTAAATACAGTCTATATGTCATAAATCAATCACAGAACTATATTAGCATCGTCAGACATTATTTAAAATGGTTTTAAAATAAGAACAGATTATGAATATCAGCCTTATATTCATCCATTTTTATGAATTATGTCATTTTGGGTCTTTGAAATTAATGTCTTTATTAAAAAATTTTTGCTTAAACACAAGCATGAAGATTCTGATCATATTGAAATATTGTAGATTCAATCATAAAATTTTGATTTGTCTATTTTCTGATTTTGTCTATTTCCAACCAGAATTCTAATTAATGCTATCAGACTTTTTTCAGTGTTTTAATTAACGTAAATTAAATAGAACTTAGGCTCAGTTTTTCATTCTCTGATTAACTCTCATTGATTTAGACTCAACCTCACTTACAAGCTGATAACTTTGTAGTGACAACTTTAAAAGTTACTCACTAAAAAAATCAGTTTGATTAACCACAGCTAGAAAAATATAATTTTTATTTGAATCTAACTACAGTTAACCAGAAAATGAAAAATCGAGCTGTACAGACCAGCATTAGTAAGTATATTGTGTCAGCTCTGAAGAGTTAAGCAATTTGATAAGGTTAATTGAAAACCTTTCTATGTCCAAATCTTTTCGCATTCTTTTTCGAAAGTGCAAAAATTATTTTTCAAGAAAGAGGAAAAATGTGGAAAGCATCGAGTATTTCTTATTCCTGAATTTATGTAAATCGTGTACATTATTCAAACGAATATCTCGATATTCCGATCTCTCTGCTCCTTCATGCGTATTCGTAATGAGCACGCTCTAGCACTGCCGAGAGTGGATACTGGTAGTATGTCTACCCAGCGATAGCGAGCGTCGATTAATCAAATTACATTCGCGTCATTTTTTCCTGTTTTGTCAAGCCTCCTCTCCTCTTTTCACCTGCGTGCTCTCGTCATTATAATTATCATCGTCGTGTCTATCGGTGTCGTCGGTTCTCCTTCCGCATATCGATCAAAGCAATCCGCAATCGATCCCATGCCGCATCATCGAATGACTTGCGTGCGGAAATGTGTAAACGCATTGCCGATCGGAGCGTCTCGCCGCGTCGAGGATCGATCGTGATCCAAATGGAAAATAATCCCCGCGGTATGCCGGGAGATTATTGAGAGCGGGCGAGAGCGTGGGCGAAACTGGGGTGTCGGGACGCTCTCGAGATGTGCGTGCACGCGCATGCACGCGCACCTATCGGTCACCCATACCATGATCGCACGAATACACCTTCGCCCCAGTGACCGACGCTGCGCGCAAGCGACTCCTCCGTCGCGTCGCGTCGCGTCGTTCCAGTAATCCGCCCTCGCCCGCAGCTCCGTGTATACGCGGTATCATTTATTCGCAACGCGGCAGCATCGCGATCGGTCGCGTCGTTTGCACGCGCGGACGCCCAGCGACTTGTTGGACCTTTTGGGGGACCGTTCTCTCTCGTGAGATAAACGCGCGACGTGCTGCGGGTTGTCACCGCCGACACGATGTCATTCAATAGAATTTTTAGTCGCCGCGCCGTTCGTTTCCGCTCGCTTTTCTTGTTCCAAAACGTTTGACCGATTCTTTTCACTGTGAAAAAAATTATATATGTTCTACGAAACCCCGTTGGTACAGCTTTGTGGCGATTGATGTAACGAATACAATTGCAGCCCGTTTTTCTCTCTGTTTATGAGTTAAACGGGAAGAGACGGAAGTGCTGAGTTTCGTTGATAAAAACCTTTGACTAGACGTTTCACTCGAAAAAGAATAGGAAATCCTTTTTTACATTTCGTTCCATTTCGTCCAGCAACATCGTGGTGCTTACAATTAATTTTATTCGCAATCTGATGCCAGTGCGTGACATGATTGCGAATAAAATTACTTAAAATTACTTACTAATGCTATCCATACAGCTCGGTTTTTCATTTTCTGGTTAACTGTAATTAGATTCAAATAAAAATTATATTTTTCTAGCTATGATTAATCAAACTGATTTTTTAGTGAGTAACTTTTAAAGTTGTCACTATAAAATTATCAGCTTGTAAGTGAGATTGAGTCTAAATCAATTAATCAGAGAATTAATCAGAGAATGAAAAACTGAGCCTAAGTTCTATTTAATTTACGTTAATTAAAATACTGAAAAAAGTCTGATAGCATCAATTAGAATTCTAGAAATAGATAAAATCAGAAAATAGATAAATCAAAATTTTATGATTGAATCTACTTTGATATGATCAGAATAAAGATGCCTTGTGCACCGGAATTCCGCGTTGAAATGTTAACTAAAACGCGAAAAAAGAGCTTTCGGATAATAAGTTCTCGAAACAATATATTCCACGCGTTTGATCGACCTGGACGTAACAGGCAATATTTTAATGATAAAACTTGGAGCGCAGTATGGCGGAAGTAATCCTGTCGGCAACCGGCGTCAAGGAATTAAATTCTCTCCGTCCAGAACAACGCATGTTTTTAATATCTGACCTTTACTTTGCTTCAAAGCCGCTTAAGCTTGATAATCACAAGAAATTTCTTCTTCAGTCCCTAACAGTTATTGCAGTGATAGCTTTTTGATTGATATCTATATGCTAATTATCTCGGATTATTTTTTGTATTTGTTATCTATTGACAATTAGTAGATATAGATACGATATACTGTATCTTTTCCTTCTACACTCATAATAATTAAAGAAAAATATAAAAATAAGAAAAATATATGGTAGCAAACTACAAAGGTGACAAGCATACATGTTTTATATAGAATTAACTTTTACATACACAACGGGACGTCATTGTAGAGGTGTTGAAATAGTGTCATTTTGAAGTAAAAAATGCAATGAAATAATAACAAACTTTATTCAAGAAAAGGTGAGATTTTAAATGTAAATCCGTCTTCTGAAGATTAATGTACATAGTTGGATAAATTAATGTAATATATATTATTGAACTATTTTGTAGTTCAAATAACATATCTTTATTCAAGTATGTACATTATTTCTATGTCTAAAAACTTGTATTAATAAAAAAATTTGAATATCACGATTCCCTAATTTAAAAGTATAATAAAAGGAAATAGAAGGGCTTAAGGGAATATTATTCCCTCAAGTTCTTCTATTTTCTTTTATTGTGCTTGTATTAATGTCATCTTTATTTACTATTATGTCTTTTTTTACTATTATGTCTTTT
>NW_017259229.1:664222-685368 GCF_001594045.1 Atta colombica | reverse complement strand
GAGAGAGAGAGAGAGAGAGAGAGAGAGAGAGAGAGAGAGAGAGAGAGAGAGAAAGAGAATGTACTAAAGATTATTTTCTATTTCGTATCTGACATTTATTGTTCGTAACTACTGACGTTCGTCACTTATTACCGAGTACTTTCATCTTTCTATGTTTTATAGTGTTCTTTAGATTAATTAGACTATTTATATAAAATAATACAGCATTATTTTATTTCCGCTCATTATAACTTAGTTACGATGAAAGGCAAAAATGTCGAAATGAATAACGTTTGTAAAGATAAACAAATAGATGCATTGGAGAAACAAGATTTTTTTTTGAAAATTTAAATTCATTTTCTGCGCAATCAAATTTTTTTTGAAATCCCAAAGGAGTAAAACAGCAACAGCATAACATCGTTAACGCAATGCAAATAGAGTTTATTACATTTGAATTATTTTATAAGCTGCAATCGAGAAATGTTAGTAATACGTTCTTCAATAATAATTTTCTAAAAAAATACGCACTGAAAGAAAAATGTTTGGTATTTGTAACTAATTGTATGGCAAAATAATTATAGGCTCTATTTTTATAATTATTATTACTTTAATGTGATAATAATAATATTCTTGAGATCTTCTATATAAAGATTATGGGTTTCGCGGGTTTTCTCCGTGTCCAGATCCATTCTTGATAATAATATTTTAAAAATATACTCTCTAAATTTTTTTTAAGTGAACGTCATTGTAAAAAGAGAAAATTAAGTTAATCTCGAAAATGAACGGCTTAATTTTCAATTTTTAAAGGAAGTGAAATTTTATTCATTAGAGTGAATTTTATTCTGACAGTTTTAGAGAACAATTTAATGAAAATGATTAAATTATATTTTGGTTAATTGTATATATTGTTTGTATAAATATAATTATTATTAGCATTACAACAGTAATTACAAAAATGGAGCTTCTAACTGTAATTATTTTATGCAATTACAGTCACAAATACTAAACACTTTTCTCTCAATGCAAATTGAACTGTTTTGATACTATTTTGATGCTGTGTTTGTGACGTAATATTGGAAATAATAAAAGAGATAAGGATCGGAAGTCGTTAGTTTTGCGAGTAATAGGATCGAAATTGATACGGTCATCAGTAGGGAGCGTAACAATGGCCGCCACTAAATGTTTCATATTGTCGACTATCAATTTACAACCCAGTTCGATATCCGATCTGTGTATTGGCTCTAACTCTCCACCACCGACGAATAACCGAAATTGATAATATCCATCAATTATTCCAATTCGACTGATATAAGCAACGAGTCCTCTTGATGCAAGCATTTTTCCCATGAGTACACGACACCCATGAGTTTTCGATATTACTCGCGAATGAATTTGAGTGCTTTTTTATTTCGATATAACTGAACTGTGTTGTAACGTATTCTTCCGCAGGGCGTATTTTTCCACTGCCCTGATTTCACTTCCGTCCGGAATACCGGATCTAGGGGGATTTCGCATGCGTTTCTGCAGACTTTAAAGTTCATGTATACGCGCGAATGAATCTCCATCCCGGTAATCAACTGCGCTTTCAGAGTAGTTCATACTTCATACTGGAAGAACCTCTCCACAAATATATGTACTAGCTCATCAATTTGTGACGAGCACTCGTATATACTCATCCATTAGTCAGAAAAACCGCGGACTTTGCATTTCACTTTCGTTGGATTAATGTAGAAATTGTCAAATATCACAAATTTGTATTTGCGAACCGATGGTTGTTAATTGCCGTTATTACTTTATTAGGTTGGCCCGCGAACGTTTATTTAATAATTCAGCTCGCGCCCGAATTATTATCAATTCGTAATTACTTGGATTCTGAATCTAACAGTAAATCGAAATGTTATTTTGCATTCTTTATAAATACGAGAAATGAGGAGGTTTTTGAGAATTATTATTTAAACATTATTGAACAAAAGCATTATTTAATTCTTTGTGGGCGTTATTTAATTGAGCACATTTCTTTTTACTTAGTAAATTGCTCGTTCGATTTTTTTCATGAAACTTGACCAATGGAGTAATCCGATAATGTTTTATTCGATTTTGAGGTAAAAACTAAATAAACAGCACTCGTGTTATACTAAACAATAAATAATAATGTACAGATCAATTAAACGAATAAAATCAAGTGTTGATCAATGAAATAAATTTTATTTACATATTAGCAAGACCTCTTGGTTTACCTGAAGCCATGATTTTCTTGTTAATTACGTGAATAATATTTATTGCATTGGTCATTAAATTTTGTTTGTTTAATTGTATGTTACAATTTCCAAATTTCAAAATAATACAATTTATTTTGAAGAAGTGAAAAATTCAAAATAATAGATTTAATATCAAGGAGGATAAAATCAAAAAAGAATAATCTAATTATATATCACATAAAATTCAGCTTCGATAATTTTTAATTGCGAAATAATATCAGGTTTTCAGTTTCATTTTACTTGTAATTGAAAGTCATCAATGCTACGCAAACAGAACTGATTTTCGAACAGAACTAACTTTCAAATTCTGATTAGGAATTCCGTGACTAAATTCTCCTTTACTGCCCTTTTCGATATTTTTAGGCTACAATAAACTCAACGATACCAAGAATTTTCTAAAATCAAATTTCACAATAATCTTCTTTACTATTAATTACTTTTTGAAGTTTGAATTTTAGAATTTTGTGTGTGAAGCCAGAATTTAATTCAGCAATTCTGAAAACTCTTAAAAAAGATCTTTTAAATTTTTTGCTAGAAGACTCTTGTCTTTGAAAGATTAAGAACTGCATCACCAAGATTTTTATTTTTAATGTTTGCAAAAGTATGATAAATCTTCAATTTTGCTAATAAGACCGCATATATTTTATCACTTCGATAAAATTTTGTCTCAAGAGATTTTGACTGTTGTACGTTGAACTTTTAAACTTGCGCGTTGAACTATTAAATTAGGGCGATTCTGTCGCTCGGTGACTAAAGAATCTCAAGTAGGAAATTCCTTTGCAGTCGACACTCGCGACTTTACGATGGGAAAAATCGTAAATCGTCGGTGAAACCGGATTCCACGGTTAAAACCGTCCGTTTGCGCGCGATAGTCGACGCTCGATAATCGGAGACGGTTTTCCGGATTGACCCCTTTTCACGCAGAACGACGGCGGTCACGCACGATAACGCCGGCGAACGAAAAACCGCCACGAAGATAAGTGCTAAGGGACGTTCACGTCGATTTTATATTGCCGGGGACGATGTGCAGCAAGTGCAGTGAATGCTGCCAAGGATCTAGGCACAGTGTGGACGCTAGCCCCACGCCAGGCTCCGATTCCGATGTCTCAGGTAACTGATAGCTGATTTCTAAAGGAAGGGAAATTCGACCGCCGATTTCGCTATTTTTCACTTTCCTTTTTCTATTTTCGTTTCGATCTCTGATCTTGCTAGTGTTTCCCGTATAGCCGAACTCTCCGTTACTATCAATATCTCTAGTTGCATTAACGTAATAGGAAATACAATATGAGCTCTTGTTACGAAACTCTTGGTGTGGCTGTGATATTTTTATACTTGTGGCAATACGATTGATTTAATTGATGGCAGTATGTTAGATGAGAGCTGATTTAATGTGATCTAGATGTTCTCTTATGCATCATACTCATTTAATTGCTATAACTAACCGCCAATATGCGATATAATGATTGCTATCTCGATTCGTTTTAATTACATTCCCTCCCCTTGCTGTTGCTAATGTCAGCTAACTGTTGAACTTAGTTACTGCTTGCACGGTGTTTCTAATTTTATCAATGATTAATTAGAAATATTTTGTACATCATGATAAACAGCTGTTTATCTTATTATCTATAAAATAAATAATTCGATAAACTGAATATTTAAAAAACCAGATCTCGATACATTTTTCTACGATAGCATTATATTTTTTTCGAAGCATCATACATATTCCGGAGATTTTTTCGCACACAATGTTATCATCAGAATTTCCATAGCATATTGGGATTTTTAGTAAATTGAGATGAAATGGGACAAAAGCCATCTCAATTTATTATTACCCCCAATTTACTAAAAATTCTGTGCTACACAAATTCTAACGACAGTATCGTGTTTTGTGTAAAAAAATCTTCGGATTATGTACATGCTATGAAGAGAAAAGAAAAATAATTTTTTTAAACTGCAAAATGTCTAAAATTCAAATAGTCATAATTTGATCACTATTTGAAATAAAAGTCGTATAATTATGAATTAAATTTATTTAAAAGCTTTTGAGTTGTAATTTTAAATGGCATAAACTTTATTTCGAAACAAGATTTTGTTTTGCCATAGAAAAAATGTTTAAAATGGTAAAAAATGCTATTTTCACCCATTTTACCTCAATTTACTAAAAATCCTGACGTGCTACGCAAATTTTGCCAACGGCATCATGTTCAGCACGAAAAAAATCTTTGACTATATGTACTGTGGCACTACGGAGAGAAAAAAAAGTGGCTTTTTGCTGAACAATAAAATTGATCAAACAGAATTTATTATTGTTCGATAAAACGAGACCAATATCTTTTTTTATTGTAATTTTAATTTTTATAATTTTTTTATAATTTCTTTTATTAACAATTACTTTATACTTATTTGTGATTATTAGTATACAAAAAACGCAATTTATTATAGAAAATTTCAAAAGTGGCCACTAAATGCTTTTTTTTCATTAGTTTAGTCTCTTGTGAAAATAAATCGTCGATAATGGAACACGATGAACTTTTTCTGTGTATTCGCTCGCGCGTTATATAACATTTAAAAAAAAGTCAATTAAATCACAAGTTGATGAAATAAGTTGCGACTGTCAGACTAGATTTATTTCATCCCATAAATTTTCTTTCTGCCTTTGTTCGATTTCTCCGTTTTTTCTCTTTTTTCTCTTTCGTAACAAGCCTTGATCTTCAACATGCTTTTTTGTAGACGAATTTTTCTTTTTCGTCGAATGGAGTTTATTTCGAGCGTTTTTTCGATACTTCAGACGCTGCCAAACTTAAAATTCTGATGTATTTTGTTTATCATATTGCTTTTATAATCAAGCTTTGCGTAACACTAACGAAATACGAATTTCATTGTATAATATGAAATTATTAGTTTTATTTCGTTTTTATTCGTGATATTAATTTTATTTTCGTATTTTTTCGAATATAAAATTAATTTTTACTCTCCATCAGTCTAATTATATTTTGAATGCACAGTTAATTATTTTACAAAATAATTAACAAGAATAATAATAATAATTGATAGAATTCACAATCATGATAGTAAATTTTGATAGATAAATCTTGTAAAAAATAAGTAAAGTACAATCGACTTCTATGAAAGTAAAAACTTGTTAATAATTACTTAAAGTAATACTTCACAGATTCAAGAACTTTTTCAAATTTTTAAATATAAAAATCTACACTGAAGATCCAGGTTACTGATGGGATAAGCAAAATTTCCTGGCTAATGGAGAATGAAATATTTTTAAGACACAACGCTAACTATTTACAAGTTGACTTTCTGTCAATAATACATTTACGAAATATTTTATGTGTTTCAGCTTAAGATAAAACATATTCTCGGATACTTAATTATTATATCCTTCGTGTAGACAGCAAACAGCATGAGCTAATAGAATGAGAACACAGAAAGCACTTCTAATCCCAATACGATATTTTATTACAGCAAAGTAATGGGAACTCTTGCGAAGTTAGATTAATGACAACAAAGTATAATAAAAACGCGAAGATCTTCCGTGATCTTACTTTACTTCGCTCTATTTTATCGCGAGGTTTCTTCTGCTTCTTCTTCGCGATACATTCGCATGTTCTTCTCTCCGTAACTTTCTTCTTTCAATCTATGTTTTAGACGCTTTTAAACTTTAACAACTATTGAATTAAAACCAAATTATGTTAATAGTTCTTTTTTCTTAGCAGAAAAAGAAAAGAAGGTGTTGCTTCTATTCTGTCATATTTGTTTTATATAAAATCAAAATATATTGCTCGCTACAACAATTGTCATTAAATTTGCAGAAAAAGAACAGAAATATAAGAGAAAAAGAAATAACATCTTTTATTACTCTAAATATAATCAATTATTACAAAATTGTATTTTTAAATTAATATTAAAATTTTAATGATTCAAATATTCAATAAATTTTCTAAGAAATTTTATTTCCTGAGTTGTGTCATTATTGTAGCAAATGAGCGATAAATAATTTTGTACAAATTTTTTGTAAAAAATTTCTGTATAAAGACAAACTAATATAATTTGATTAAAAATGACAACACATCTTACTTAATACATATACAATGTGTATCATGTCACATAACGTATTGTATGCGAGAGAGAAATAGCGATAATATGACTAAACTTCTTTACATAACACTTGATATTGGCTCTCGTACATTTTCAAGTATTATATTTTCAAGTAGATATATCGGGGATATCGAGATTTAGATTCTCTCGCAGATATATTTTATCGACTTTCCACACCTTTTTCCTTCAATTCAATCCGTTTTCTCTCGTTCGTCCTTCCTCCGATGAGTTTTCCGTCCTATTACAGCACCGGCTATTTCTCGATGTACACAAATGTCACAAACTCTCCTTTGTACGATGGATAGGAAGTATTCACAGAGCGTCTCTGAAATATGAGTATTCCAAGACGTATACTGTTGACTTTTTGCCGCTCCCTCGTGGCCTTTTTGTCGGAGATTTTACACCGCACGAACTTGTGAATAAACGTTTGTGCGTTAAAAGACGAAGCAACGAGAGGTAGTTAATAAGTAAAAGTCAACTTTAAAACTTTATACAATATAAAGTTAAATAGTTGATATATTCTTCTAAATTGAGACAGTTTGTACAATGACAAAATTAATCGTTATTGCTTTAATGTTTTACAAATGATTGAATTAATATTAATTCGTTTAATCATTTCATAAAATTAAAGAGTTTCCCCATCAAAAACCAAATAAATCCAGAAATTTTTTATTTTGTTTAAATAGGTCCGTAAAATATCTAAAAATCAAAACTTAAAATTTCGTTCTTGTATGTATTATATCCCTATCTATTATATATTCTTGTATCTATTATATATCTATTATATAAAACAAAATTATTGTATTTATTTAATGAACGATTTTTTTTTGAAGATGAAAACATTTTTTTACTTCCTCAAAATTTTTACTTTTTAGATTTATTTGATTTTTGTGAAAAAAAAATCAATTGTTATCATGCTGTTTTATATATTTTATATATTGCATTATATACTTTATAAAATTATTTCACACATTATAATTAATAGACCTTTTCGAATTTTATGAAGTTTGATCATATTTTACGTTATGATCGAGTGTTACAATTTCAAGATTTACGACAGTAAGGGCAACGATAATCCGTCTATAGAAGACAGTAATCAGGATTATTTCCTCACTGGGGTTCACCCCAAGAGAGTTTGGGATTTAGACTCTTATCTCTTAGAGCCAGGTGTATTACTGAAACCTCTGGGTAATGAATGAACGATAGCAAACGAAATTCTTTGTTGGAACCTTCATTGGAATTTCTGTTTGATTTTTTGTCTTTAATGATTTTGTGTTTTTGTTAAACAAAGTTTACGACAATTCAAGAATAAGGAATTACCATGCAACAATGCACCTCGCTAATTTACACGTGATAGAAAATATTCGTTTATCCGAACGGTTTATTTTGTCCTATGTGAATTTGACATAGCCCCGACATCCACTCGGCCCTCAAATTGACGCGCAAACAACACGCGGTACAATGCGCGCCACGACCGTGCGTTAATTTTCCATTCGAAAAAAATATTCGGTGGATCAATCGCGTGCTCGGTCGCTCGCTCGCTCGCCAAAAGGGACGCGCGAGTTACACGTTTCGCCAATTACGTGACGGCGATCATCAACACGGATCCACGAAAACATATCGTATTGCAGGAAAAAAAACACCCATTATTGCTATGGACACAATCGACAACCATCAATAAAAAACGAGAAGCGTTGCTGCAATTTCACTTTCCGGAATCTACCTGTGACGAGCAGCTTCCCGCAAGCTTCCCTCACAGAACGTGATAAATTTCGTTTATGCCAAACGCATGAAAGAGTTCCTCGACTCGAGCTTGCAAACGGGATTGCACGCTTGAAAGGAAAGTAGAGAAAAAGCGCGAGATTCTCCTTGGACATGCCTGAGGATGCTTATCTTTTCGCTTTCCTTAATATCCTTTTTGACTCTTCTATGCTTCTCGACTTTTCGCGAAATTCGGGAGAATTCCGCTTTTAAGTCTGTATATATTAGATACGCTATTTATTCGCGATTTACTTTGATCAATATATACATATGGTAATTTAAAATCTATACGATTGCTATCCACGCATATATAGAGATATAATTTGATGGAAGCTTTAATTACTTATACAAACTATATATCATTTATTTGCTACAACAACAATATAAAAAAGAAACAGAGTTTCTAGAAAATAAATTTCAAAATTTTGAATAATCAATATTTTGTGATATTAATTTTGAAATGCAATTTTAGTGTGATAACTGATTGTAGAAGATTAAAAATATTTTCTCTTTTTCTTTTGTTTCCGTTTTTCTTCTGCAAACAATTAAAGAATGAAACAATTAAAGTTTTTAATTATATTGTTTTATTGTATTGAATAAGCGATATTACTAAAAAGGAAAAAGAGGAATCGCGCGAATGGTCGCCATATAGGGTTTTACAATCAGCCCAGCACCATCAGTACTGGGCCAGTATTGATTGCCATAGTTCGGGCTATTGGCCCAGTACTATTTAAGTATTGGGTGATAACTTGGATCCAGTACTGACAGATGGTATTGGTTTAGTCATTTTAGTCAGTCATTTGCTAGTGACGGCCCAGTACTGGCTGATAAAACTTTGGCCGTCATTTGGCAGTCAGGCAATATTGGATCAATGATAGCCCTGTAATATCTGAACTTTAGCTGTCATTTAATAGCCAGTTATTTGTCAGTGATAGTCCCGTATTGGTTGACAGAATCTCAATTATCAATTGACAGTTGAACGTTGGTTTCGTTGTAATTGCTGGCGATTCTGTATAGGACACATTTCAGAAAAAAATTTTATTATTTGCAAATTGGGAACTTGTCAATAAAACTGAAATTAAAATCTTATGTTCCTCCTTAAAAATAATAGTTAGCGCGCTAAAGACGAAGGGAAGTCTTATTAATGAGCGCCGGCTCACTAACGAGTGCTTCCAAAGAAAACGGGGTCATGGCATAAATCTAAATTCATATCTCCCGCGTGGCTTAGAATACTAAAGCGTCTGTACGTCAGATCCTTACATCATTCATTCAATCATTCATTTACATCATCAACTTGAACAGGTGTACATAACTAACTTGTGTACATGACTAACATACACACGTACACACAACTAGTGTATTATATACATAATAAACATAAAATATGCGCGACTCGTGTACGCATATAATATGCATATACCATGATGGATAGAATATCCATAACTAATCATGCAGTGTTGATATTTTAATTTTATTGATTATAACAAATACTTTGTCGTGTCGAACATCACTACATTAATTCTGTTGAATAGAAATTCGCTTGGCAGACGGCTTGACGTATCATCGTCTCTTCTATAAAGGAATAAACAGATAAATTAATTAAATAATATAAAAGTTTAAATAAAGCGCGTATAGATTCTATGTCATGAAATAAATTTAATTTTAATGTAAATACTAAGTTTATTATGCAATTTATACACATTATTATTGTATATATATTTAAGACAAATTATTTTATAATAAAACAGAATTTTTAAGTTTTTAATTTTATTTGAAGTAGACAGAATTGCATCAAGCTTTATTTTATTTGATTTATACAATAGATTCATTATTAAAGAGAATAATGAAAATTGAATATAATTGAGATATAATCTTGGGATATGTTGTGCAAATAAGTATATATCCAAATAAAAAAGTAAGTGAGCAACTAGTAAAATATTGCGGAAAATCTAAATTTTAAACACTAAGGATCCTATGGCTTACTGGATTTAGGATTTGCGTTCGAGATGCACCCATACCATGTTCGATTTACGTTTTGTTACATGTAAATGTGTTTTTTGCATAAATACACACACATGTGCGGGTATGCGAGACTCGCCTCGATTCGGTTTCGCTTTTTGGTATCGCAGTTTATCATATATTGACATGCACTTCGCATAAATATACGTGTGATATGTTCAAACGTCGGAGAGACGAAAAAATGCATGCGGCACCGCCATGAACGCTCGATCGAATTTTCGTGTTATTACGCATACGTGACCGCAGCTTGCTACATGGAAAATATATGTAGGTATTTGGTCGGATTCACATATGTTTAGGATGGAACGTGAACAATATTTTAACTTATAACTCTATTATACATATATATTGGGTGACTGGAATGTAGTGAGCTGGAATGTAGTACTTTTCTAACTAGTAACTGAGCTGGAATGTAGTACTTTTCTAACAAAGTCAATATAGAAAAAAGTGACAGAGAAAATTCTTTTTCTGAACTATTTAATGATTTCTATCATTCTATAATTATATCTTTTTAAACAATGTATAATACACTTGCAACATTACACAATCATATAAACAAATGGAATTATATAGGTTTTTTTTAGCATAAATTGATTCTTAATTATTTTACATATTCATATAAATATTATAATAAGATAAAAATATTATTTTGTTAGATATTATTATTTTGTCATAAAATTATTTTATTTACATTACGTGCTTCAATATATTACGTGACATTTTAAACAATTTAAAATACTTTTTTGTAACTGGCAAGTTAGTAGATACATTTACAGAGCTTGTAATTCGTTCTTACAAGTTATTTTCTGAAATAGATCTCGAATACATTTAAATATTATTCTCTAAAACATTCCAATAAAAAATCTTATGTGTATACCTTTTTATTATTTGTCATAATGTGTATAAAAATAATACATAAAAAATAATACAAATAAAATGATAAAAGTCATAATTTAGAAGAATAAATAGCAGAGAACTGTGATAGTACGCATCGATTTTCTTCACTTGGATCTTTTATAATAGTATACGAGTTTATGGCATGCCAAATTGCCAATGACGAAAGTCGAAATAACCAAGAAAGACAATTCGCAAGCTTTTCAATGATTCTCTCACGCTTTCTTAGGTAATCGGAACTTGACTTGGAAAGTGTGGGATGTGCGGATGGCGAGTTTCCACTATAGGCCTCTGCAATATCCGTAACTTTCCGAAATCGAACTTTAGTTTCCGTCGGAAACTTTCCGATTCTTGTTACTAAAGTTTCTGGAAACTCTCAAACAGGAGCGTTACCACTGTAATAATTGCAAATTTGCTGGAAACCAATATGTGCCTTTCAAATGGAAAGGATTCACTGCAATGACAATTTGATCTGCACCTAACTTACTCGTTTGTAATCTAAAATAATCAGTTTAAGAACATAGAAGAGATAACATTTTTTATTATGACCAGAAGGATGTTGTATAGAAAATACAATAAAACAATTTAATTATTATTGCAAATTTGATAATAAATTTGATAATAAATTCGTATTAATGAGACATAATTTTGAAGAAACTTTTTGCTTTTATTGTCGTCAACATGCTGTCTACAAATTTCTTCCCCATTAATAAATGTTGTCGCTAATTGCTGTTTTTTCTGTTTGTTACAGAAGAAGAGTGGAATCCAGATGGCAAGGGTCACCGGCAGTCCAACGATACCGGTGAGTACTAATTTTTTATGAAATTTCATTCGCGAGCCCGAACTTCTTCAACTGTTCTTCATCATTTTTCTTGGCAGCTGTCTATTTTAGTCATTAGTTTAGTTCGAGATTGATCAAATCGCAACTTCCCAACTATAATTTTCTGCGGATAGAATGCGAATATATCTTGCAAGAATTCATATTTTATCTGTCATATTTTAAAATTAGTCGATACAGAATAGTCCAAGCTTATCGAGAGTTTTTATTGAATTGATTAACTTGAAGAAAACTTTTTCGTGGTCTATAAAAAAGTTTTATAAAAAATATGCTCAGTAAGACCGTATAAATAATGAAGGATGTAATAAGTATACAGTGTTTGCAAAAAATAACTGAAATTGGAAATTTATATTTTTATGTAGAAATGAATTGTTATATACATATAAAAAGTTTAATAAGGTGATGTTTAATAAAACAATTTTTTTTAATGAAAATTTGCTTTTTTTTGTTTTAATTACGTTCTAAAAACATGTCTATTTTTTACAATTTTTGAATTCAAAATAATATGAAATAAAATAATTTTGTATTAATAATACAATTAATACAATTTTAATTAAAATTAAAATTAATTAAATAGTAAAATTAATTATATAATATAATTTTACATTGTAAAGCCAAACTTTTTGTATTACTTACTTTTAAACACACTATAGGAAAATCTCTAATTTTTTCATAATTTTTTTATTTTGTTAAAAAATACTTGTATACTTCTTTAATTATTACACATTTGTCGTCAATATGTTTATTTTGATCTAATCAGTCTAATCGTGTCTTCGCCGAATGGAAACTAGCATTAATTTTTTAGAACAGATTTTTTTGGGATGATAAATTAATATATCTTAATTAACTCTTCATTTCTTCAACGATGATTTTCAATTTAAAGGAAAATAAAGAGAAAATATAGGATTTCAAGGTGTATTTTATAAAAATTCTGAACGTGACAATCATGATAATAACATAATTATCCGAACAAGTGTAGAAACGTGGAAAATTCGCTGTCATCCTTTTGCGTACCAAAGTGGCTAAATTTATCATGAATAGAGGTACTCATTACTGTCTCACGAGATCGACTATTCCGTGAAGGAATTATCTAGATTGCATTGCCTGCAATCGCCTTTGGTTCCTGTTCCTTCCTTTCTACTCTCGCCTTCTCCTTGGCCTTTAGACCATTACGAGCTTAACTTAACCCTTGGAATTAGCGAGGTCTCAGTCAGGTTTCTTCAGTTCAAGTTTCACTCTCTCTCTCTCTCTCTCCTTCGTTTATTCTCTGAAGTAACTGCACCCTCCTCTTTCTCTGTCTCTTCCGTTTGTACCGCGTGAAATTGATACGCCCAGTCTGTTGTCTTCATCGCGATTCTATTTTGCTGCAACTACAGACAAAGTGACGTTACAAAGAGTGAACGTTCCAAGTTGCTTCAAGGATTTTTACCTCTTAACTAAAAGGGATATGATATATCAGTTGCGTTATACTTTGTATTTATTATTGTTTATGACTTGTAGCTCTTTTATTTTTATATGATTTTGTATCAGTTGAGTCGTTTGTTTATATTTAAAAATTGGTATATTAGTGTTTAATTACCGGTAAAAAAATATTGTTATCTTTTTTGTGTTTAAATTTAAATATAATTACTCAAAAGTTTTCAACCAATCAATAACTATTGTTTTGCTAAAAAAAGAATCTGTACAAATAAAGATTTAATATACTTAACTCTACTTCTTGTTGGCATTTGCTCCAAAACTTTCTTAACTCTACTTATCCAATTACTCTCTAAATCTGAATCAGTGGATAAACACTAATATTAATGTCACGTATGCCTATACTAATAATCAATGATTGAAATATGAGATCCCTAATCTAACTAACCTTTATGTAATCTAATGAACTTTGTTTTAATGCATAAATTCAACGAATATGATATTGGAAAATTGAAATTATTATTATACAAATCAATATTTTAATTATATAATGCTCAAACTTTTCTTCTTTAATTGAATTTCTGCACTGATTCGGACTTGGAGAGTACTTTAATTAACATATCTTTGAAGTCAACGTAATTGAACAATTTTTTTTTATTTTAAAATTTGAGGAATAAGATTATGTAATTGAAAATTATACGAAGATGTGACAAACATTTGTTATAAACAGTTTTCGAATATGATTAACAGTTTTTGAATTGACTGAACTCGCAAATCCTGATTAAGATATTCTAGTATTTAAAATATCATGTTCTTAAATTGATTATAACAAAAATTTTATTAATTTTTACAAACTGATTGATTCTGAAAGATTGGCAAACAATTATTGTATAAGTTTATATGTTGTCAAACAATTATTGTATAAGTTTATATGTTGGCCAAAAACTTTTGGAAGCCACTATAGAAATTGCTTTATCATATAATTAAATCACGTGTCTACACGCACACATACATATGTATATTTTAATTTAACACCAGCAAAATAACATAACAATAAAATCACAACAGAGGTAATCAAAAGGAAACAGAGAAGTCCAATTATTCAATTTAATTAAATACAAGAGATAAAAAAGTTTTATACGAAAATATAGCTCGATTAGAGAATGAAAAAGTTTGATTGAAAAAAGACGAACCCAACGGCAGTTTTGTTATATGTAATTTCCCGTGAGTATTATATAAAAGATAAATAATGGAAAATAATTTCAGACTGTAATTGCAGCATTTCGAATAAGGCTGTTGTGCATTCCGCACAAAATCATCTGTAACACGTAACATTACATTAAGTATTGAACGTAAACTTGAAGCCTGTAACAGTAGATTTAACAGTAAATCTATATATTATGTTACGATTTTCTTTGTGCCTTGATGTAAGTTTATTATTATGTATAATGTATAGGCTTCAGTTTATGATTCAGTACTTAACATAACGTATTGCGTAGGATGTTCTTGTGCGGAGACCCTAAGCGAAAATCCGAAATGAGAGAGAAAGGAACGTTGTGCTGAATTTATTTTTCTCTCCTTCTTTATAAAAGCAAACTATCTGCTATTAAAATGCATGTATTACATGCTTTCAAAATGATGAAAGAGTAACGAAAAAATTACAGATTATTCTAGATCGCATTTAAAAGATTATGTAGAATTTAGCGATGGTTCACCATCTGGATTAAAAGTTATTTCAATAAGAAGTAACATTTGTGCTCTAATAAAAATGGAAATATATCATAAAATAATGACAAAAATCTCGATTTTTTATGTAGATATTTTAAATATTCAAGTAGATATTTTAAATATTCAAGATGATTTATATAATACATTGCAGAAATTAATTGTTTTGCAAATAAATAAAATATTTATTATTTTTTCTAAATATCTGTAACTAATCTCTTAATCGCAATAAAACTTGATATAAATTATCTTGAATATTTAAAGTACTTGTACAAAAAAATTGAAATTTTTGTTATTACTTTTTCAATTTTAGTTTACAATAAAAAATAATATTAAATAAAATAAATAAACAAAAAAGTGTTATTTAATAAAAATGTAGTTTATTTAAAGTATAAATATTAACGCATTTGTAAAAATTGGTATACTATATTCTTGATATCTTTTCGCGTTATGCGTTTAATGCATTTTATTGTCATGTTTAACATGTACAACCCGTGGGGATATATCGATTAATCGATAAAAGATAACAAATCAGTTTGCACAAAAATTTAATTATTACGTTATTGATGATACGAATATTTATTAACAGCTCTGCGTAATTTAATACATCCGCACAGTTATTTTTATTTATCTTATATCTTTTTGACGTCAATCGTATTATGGAGAATTTCATAAGAATATTAAATATTTACTATAAATGCCGACAGAAAAAAATCATTCACGCAAGATAGAAATCCTATCATTTACATGTAATTAAAAAATCATTGTTGTAATTTGAGAACATTTATGATATAGAGAAGGGGATAACAGATCGACAGGCTGAGTAAGGTAAAGGGGATGAAAATAAAGATCTTTTAGGGATGAAGATCTTTTTACTCTTCTTTTTAAAGCGATAAGAACGTTCTCCAACGTTACTCGGAACATCTTTTCTGAAATTTGTACTTTTTGTGTACGCGCTTCCCCTTTGGATCAATTCCGCAAGGATTGCTCTGAAGTGAAAACTTGGGGTAATTCTCGCGGGGTAAGCTCTGTGGATAACCCATCGGCGTGCGACGTACCGGCTCTTTCGACGGACGCGCGGAAACTCCTCGCCTCCGTCGGAGCCGACGCCGCCGAGATGGCGTGCGGAGTCCGGCGGTGGTGATATCCGGTATGTCGACGTCTCGCCACACCCTGCTGTGTCCGTTTCTACTGGCGAAATGTTCCCGAGAAACCTGCGCTGCATGATCACTGCAAAATATATTGTTCTCCGTTTTTCGGAAAAAAGGAAAAGTCATCTCGGTAAAATTTTTCCCTTCTTTTTTCATGCCACGTATATGCAACTTTGATCACTATAGTAGAAAAAAATGGCTACGTTCTGCAAAAAAAGCAGCTTTAACTATTGTAAAATTCTTCATGATTGATTTATATATTTAGATCCATAAGGAATCAAAAGCAAGAATTAATCATATTGAGGAATTTTACAACAGTTGCAAAGCTGGTTTCTGTGTTGAACGCAACCAATGAAATAGATTATATAGTCGAAACAGATTATTATTAATAAATACGAAATTATATATATAATATTGTTAATTAAATGTATATCTCACAATTTTTAACAATCAGAGTTGTTCCTATAGCTCCTATATATTCCTATAGCTTTTTGTATAAATTTTTTTTGTTGTGTAAAACACACACACACACACACACAAACATAGTTAAAGGAATCTATCTATCTAATCTTATTAATTTTAATTTCATTATTATTATTAATAAAATTATATGATCGCGATCAATAATATATGTACGTTGTTGTAAGAGAATATTATATTATTGTAGGCCGAGGCAATATTTTTCGCAATAAGTTTATTACAATTTTTTAAGATTAATTTGGGAAATTTGGGGGGAATATTTCAAATTAATTGCGTTGAAAGTCCGACAATCATATCGGCACGTAATTATCATTTCTGAAATTAATTCATTTATATGAATATATATAATAGTTCAACATCTTAACATTCAGATCGTAATGGCGCTTCGTATTTAAAGTAATGTATTTAATATTAGGTGTAGTAAAAAGAAATCTATTATTTTTGCTTGAAATTGAATGGAAAAATAATGGATTTCTTTTTACTACACCTAATATAAACGATCTTGTTTCCAATCTTAATATTATATTAATCTTCATGAAGTTAAATAACAATTAAAAAATTATATCAAATTTTTGATCGCAAGGAACAAAGAGAAGAAAATGAACAAAAAGGATAAATATAGAAAGATAAATCTTTATTACTTTATATTATTAAAGAATATGAATAATATATTTTTTAGATGATAAATTTATAAACTATTTTTGCAATCTTCGAAATACTTCATTAATTTCCAGAATTATCATAAATAATGTAATATCATCAAACACGCAATATTATTAAACACGCAATTATTGAATGACACAGTTTTTACTATATGAGATAAATAATTTCCGCAAAGGAGATAGCATTTAATTGCATTGCTATGTCTTACATACGTTTCATTTTCCTTACAAAATTTTGTATACAAAATTTTATAAACGAAGTCTTTATTTGCTTTTATATTATCAATTTTTCAAAATAAATAGAATAAGCGATCAATACACCGAAAAATTTAATTTCGTAATCCTTTAGATAAAAAGTCCAATCTTGTTTAAATAATATCTTGCATTTGTAACTTTTCTGGTTCTTACGCCATTTCATCTTCATAATCTGCAGAAATACAATTTAACAAAAAAGAGTTGTGTATGTATAATTCCAATTAAAACGATGTAACCTGTTCGTTGAAAAATCGATTTGATTATATTATTACGATAAAACTCGTTTTCTGTTAAGCTGTGACACAATCGATCAAAATATAATGACGTTTAACACAATTAATCCGATCGACAGGAGTTTGATTTTGTCACTGATAACAGTATTATAGTTAAACTTTAGATACATTATTTTAAAGATACTGAGAATGCAATTAGTTAAATAAATTATAACTGATTATAACATTAAAAATAATAAGAATTAATATTATTTTCCTTCAAAAAGAAGTAATAAAAATTATTTCCCTTGTTATGCGTAAAATAAATGTCTTAATAATACATTTATAATTATTAAGATATTTGTCAATAACAGTAAAAAATGATAAATTTAAAAGTTAGAGAGAGATATTAAATATTATGTATCAAATAGATAATAAAGATATATCATTTTGATTATAATTTATTGCAAAAAAATTAATAATTTTAAATTTTTCGAGAGAGAGAGTTACTTCACTTACTTTTAAGAGAGAGTTATTTTCATTTATTCTTACCATTTTAAGTAAGATATAGTGGATATTAATTTTATAACTATTAATTAATAATCAATGATAATATAAAACTAATCATATAACTTCTTATTACAATAATTCAGTTAAGACATTTGTTCAAAATTGACAAGTAACTCGTATAAAGTTACAGTTATAATTACTTTTTTCAGGAACTTTGTTCCTTTTTCTATATCTATGATATAATATAATAATTTTAATTACTTTTTAGAATTTAGAATCGATAACTTGTAACGGTTATCTTTTGAGAAAAGAAAACTAGCTATAACTTATTAGTTATTTTTATAAAGCAACTTTCCCGCATTTACCTTGTATAAATTTTAGAAGATGCATTTAATAAATCTTTCAAAGGCAAAAATATTTTTTTACACAATTTCAAAAAAGGAAGCGTTGCTATTTTTCTCTCGGATAAATTAAGCAGTGCTAAGAACAAATAACCCCGCGAGTCACGCCGCCATTGCTCCGCGGATACAACGGTTGTTTCAAGCGGGAACGGATTTGATGGGCATCCGACAAATACAGGATTTAAGTTATTTTGAATGAAGGGAAATACATGTACAAATTTTCTTCTTAAACCGACTAACGCCGTTTGCGAAACGATACGATTATACGCGGCTATTTCTCCCACGGATTTCATTATTTAAAGTGTTCCTATTCCGAAGGAAGGGTTGAACAACCCTCAGGTTAATGGTTAAAACCCTCGACCGTCGATGCTATAGCGACTTTATCGCCTTATCCACGCCGTGATGCTTCGTCCGCTCGCTCGTGCGAGCGGGACGATAAAGAAGAGATCTCCATTGGCACAAGTGCACCTCCCTCGCAGTCTCCTCCTCCAACTCTCCCTCTCCCCACTGTTCGGCCTCCACCACGTGACGAGCGGCGACGCAGCGCGGATCCACCGTCAACTAATATTGATTGTAAAACTGGCGGCGACGACGGTGGCGGCGGCGGTGGTGGCGTCGGTGGCGACGGATTACTCTCGCGGAGAGTCGCCGGAGACAACCGGCTCGCCCGCGGTGAAGTGAATAAAGCCTCATCGGGCCAGACGCATACCGTAGAGTCGTCTCTCGTCTGCAATCCCTCGTCTCCTTATTTCGTCGCGAGTTCCCCGGCTCCGGAAATCCGCGCACGAATCGACGCTTGCGGACAGGAACATCTCGTCGCCTGCCTGAGGTGGAAAGAGAGAAAGAGTGAGCGAGTGGGAGGAGAGAGAGAGAGAGAGAGAGAGAGAGAAAGAGAGAGGGTGCATTGACTCCAGACGCAATGTAAGTAAACGAGAGAGACGTGACACAGTGCGCGTAAATTCTTTAAAGCGCGGTGATTACGACGCGAAGAATTCTTTTGGAATTTCTAACAATTGCGTCTTAACAGAACGGAAGAAATATTACGCAATATTATGACTAACCGGCGTAGTCTGCAAGAGATCTGTCTTAAGTCGCGAAAAGTCCCTGAAAACCTGTACACTTTTTTAACGATGTGTTTTCTGTGAATGAGACGTGAACGAAGTAGTGTAGAATTTCTATTCGGTAATCCTTCTTAACGATAATTATTTTTATCCTTTCATTATTTTTGCGTAATATTGAATAATAGAATAGAATCTTGCACACTTATTTTATGCATCTCTGCATATATTTAATTAATATATCAATATTAATATATTTAATATATAAAATATTTGAATGAGATGTGAATGTATGGCATTGATAGAATAATGACTTTATCTAATATTTTCTAGCAATAATTATCTTCAGCCTTTCATCATTGAGATTATTCCATATTTTGGCATCACATTGAATTGGAATAGAATCTTGCACATTAATTTATATATACTTTATGTGTTATTTATTTTTAATATCAGTATTAACATATTTTAATATCATTATTAACATATTTAATAAATGAAAAATATAAATGAGACGTGAATGATATCGATAGATTCTGTTCTTTAATCTTTCTTAACGATAATTATTTTCATCTTTTCACTATTGAAATTATTCCATATTTTTGCATGATACAGAATAGAAGCTCGCACTTTAATTTATATATATTCTCTACGTACTTTAAACATAATACGAATATATGTTTATATGAATACGTTTTATATGAACATGATATTTCAAGAATTGACATGCGCGAATATAAAAAATATATTTTACGACTATCGGGATAAAAAATATTTTTGTCACATTTTACAATATTATATCAATTATTAACTAAAAAACGCTTATAAATAACTTAGAAAATTTTAATAGGGTAAATATTTATACTTGTTTTAATCAGAAATAAATGTCGAAATTTACTTTAGACAAAATTATTTAACGTTCGCAACAGTTCCGAATCGATAAACGTTTATTACATATGTAATGTTCTGCAAAAAGTCATAAAGCAAAAGTCAACGGTATTCGCTATTTGTTAATATTTTTGTGCTAATAAGTTTTGATATAGAATAAGAAATGAATAGACACCGCGATATCAGCGACGATACACTTTGAGAAAGCCAAGATAAGAGATCGCGTTTAATATTAATAAACTCTTAGAATTTTAAAGCTTTATTTGCCCCGCTTACCAAAGAAACTTTCTTTTCTGTGACACTCTGTTTATTTTCTTTTCAAGAGACATCATTGATCTGCAGGGATCGTTGACACGTCATATAGCGAGACTATAGAATAAATTTTCCTTCGTATTAGCTAACGTTAGAGAGACATTGTCTGTCCAATCGTATGTGTCGTGCCAAAACAATTAAGCAGTAATACGTCCGAAAACTTTACTTTGATTTGATTAAAATGTTATATTAAATGTTATATTAAAACATTATATTA
>NW_017259229.1:647738-664122 GCF_001594045.1 Atta colombica | reverse complement strand
GACTTATGGTGTTAATTTGAATTATGATTCGCACTAATGAACTATCTTTATTTAATTCTTCTTCGACCTGCATTTACGATCTAAAGATGGCTCAGAATTGAAAGATAATACTTTTTTATTTTCATTAAACTCAAATTACATTTGATTTTAAATCGGCGCATTGATTTCTCTGTGCCTCCTCCTATAAATCCTTTTTTGTTTTACTATCTTAATTTAACAAAAGATGAATATATTAGGAAGTTATACAAATATTTGATTAATAAATTATATAAAAATTTTTGGCAATATAACTCTTTGACACAATTTGAAAATAAATTTTGTAAAAATATATTTTTTTAGTAAAATTTATATTTATAATACATGAAATTGACACGTATATTCATGTTTTTATTCATATAATTAATTTAGAATTTACATTTTAAAGTTACATTATTTTTATATTATTTGTTCACTTATTCATAAATTGTTATTTTAGTACGAAAAATATTGCATAATAATTTAATTACATAATAATAAAACACAAAATATTCAAATAACGTAAATCACATTATGTTAAATTATCACTCACGAAATGTTGAAAATTCAATACAAAAATATTAACAAAAACTGGTTTCAATACAATACAAAATGCTTTTTTCTACTGTGAATAAATACGTTAAAGAAGCGAAAGCTCTCTCTCTCTCTTTTTAAGAAGAAAATAGATACATCGATAATGTGAGTGGTTTTTAAAAAAGAAACTGATACATGAAATATGATGACAGATTTTATATTTCGACATAAATATCTTTCTCGAATTTATCATATTTTCCACGAAAATCTCGCTTATGAAGTAACGATTTTTAGTTGCCTAACTTAATCGACCGTGCCGAACGCTGCAGCCACACGATGTATGTACGATGCGAATCGGTATATTATTATCGCTCAAAGGCAGACACAAATCTATTTAATAGGGTAATGTTATTACACGTATATCGCGAGCTTTATTACGCGTGCCGTATCGTGTTCGGGCGGCTCACCACGTCGCGCGACTGGATTATTGCTCCTCTTTGGCAAATATCTCATTGCGTTCGACTGAATCGTTGACGCGCGACGAGATTAAAGCGGATAGAATACGGAATTGAAGTAGTAAAAACAGACGTTCTAATTGTACTCCGGTCGTTGCACGCGTCGCAGAATGTTTGTGTCATCGACTCGACGGTGGGAGGAGGGAATGCATATAGATTGCGATAGAAACAATCGCGGATATGTGATATCGGCTTATCACATCTTTGATACTACCCTTTCCGAAACATCTGTCTTTTGCATACAGCGCACGTGTTCCGAGAATTGGCCGATTATAGCTCATTAAGCAGATGATATAATACATAATCGAGCTAATAACAGGGCAGCTATTCATAGTGGTATATAATTGGTTTTAGCAGGTCGGCCTTAGGCAAAACGTTTTATGAATTATTATAAAATTATTATGAAAAATTTCAATTTGTGTGTATTAGAAAATATGTGCGTATAATAATTTGTTTGAAATATACTTTTGTGTTAATTATATTACGATAAACTCATTTTCGCAGAACTCTGAAACCAACCTTTGCGTCATCGTTCGCATACCATGCGATACAGAAATAGATCCCCCTTGTATCTAAGACATTACTTTTTACGATCTCTTCGAGCAAACAAGAATTTAAAATGGACATATGATCAACAGAATTACTAATTTTTATGCAATCATAAGAAAATATCTGCGCTTGTCGAAGAAAAAACATAGTGATAGCAATTATAAAGATGATAACTGTACAAATTTTGTATGTATATTCTAAAAAATGTAAGTATGGATTTAACATGCGGTATTTATTTATTATATATATTCTCACTATGTGGATTTAACATGGTTTACTATGATTTAAAACTCATTGTATTAAATTCACACTATATTATTTATAGCAACATTAACGTGATGGAAATTATATTTAACATTCATAGTGTTAAATTAACATCCATACTTTTTTAGAATGTAGAATTAATATATATACATTTGAATAAAACTATTAATAGTTATTGAAATTATGTAATAATTTATTGAACTATGTAGGTACAGTAATTCTGTATTCTAAAAAATATGAATATAAATTTCAACTATGTATTAATTCATTAATTGTGTTTATACATAAAGTTATATCAACACAAACACGGTGAGATTTGCCTATAATATTCTAATACTTAAATCTATATTTATCCAGTAAACACCCAACTAACAATAACAAAATATCGATAGGGATTAAAATTTCAAATTCGACAGTTTAAATGTAATGTAACGTTGACAGTTACTTTGTTAAGTATGAAATTACAACATTCATGTTACGTCATTTTTAGTTGATGTTTACTGGATATATATTGACTAAACCATTTTATAATTGTACCTATAAAATAATTTGTTTAAGTATATTAGTTTATTTTACTATGTACATTAATTCTACATATAAAATCTATATAGCTTATTATATTTTGCCATCACAATGCTTTTCTCTGAATTTGAAGAATATGTATAGAATAATATACCCAAACTCAAACAGATCTTGTATTTCTCTTTACTCTAATTTTTCTTGTTTCTCAGAATTTAATATCACAATTTAATGTCGCATAAGACCGACAGTTTAATTGATAAGGCCGATATGGTTGAAAGGAAACAGTCATAAAGAATCGGAGAGTTAATATCGTTGCTTTTTTCGTTCATCTGTAATGAGCTTTGACGGCAACTTATAAAAGCGAGTCACGTATCGATCTTGGATCGAGACTGATCGATGATCGGACAGACCCTTCCTCTGTTGCATCGGCCATAAGTCGGAATCGTTGATGAGCTGCGAGCGTGGCGAACGAGGCTCTTCCTGCGTAGTTCGGAGCTTCGGCGACGCCCGACTTCGACTCCATTCATATTCAAACGATATTTCATGAAGACGGAGTGGAGTAGTTCTCGTTTGACTGAAGTCGATTCCCCTTTTGTCGGAGTCTTCCGGCGTAAAATCGATATGTCGATACCAACGTGCGTTATGTTTCCGCGCGTGAGATATATGTATATATACGCTCGCGCCATCATTTTAGTAAGATACTCGCGGGAAACTTAGCTAATAAATATCTCGTATCGTCGTGATGGTTGTCCGCGTTTTACGTAGGAAAGGCGACTGGGATATTCATAGAGATACACTTGGTGCGTGACGCGGATTCGTGTGATGTGGAGTGTGGTTTTAACAACGCGTGTCAAAATAACATTCCTGCGTCCGACGCAGAAATCTACATCGCGTATAACGCTCACCCAGGATTAATAGATGTACATTTGCTATCCCATAATCCGCCCAGAATTCATGGATATATGAACGATGAGAGTTCTCGACGTGAGCGTGCACATTTCTAATTCGTTAGTCGTCATGCATTACGAAATAGATTAAACGCAACGATCGTGCCGGTTGTGTGGAATTTTGGACAGTGTAGTCGTAAAATAAACGTGATTATATAAGATGAAGAGTTTCTTACAAAAACCAAATAAGTCCATTTTTGTTTTTTTAGTTACGATGCCAAATCGTTATATCAGTATAGGTCTGCATTGCTTATACTTTTTGCACTCGGAATCTTTGTTTTGCAGCCAGAAATAATTGGCTGATCGACGTTGAATTAGCATCGCTCCGGCGTTAATCGACCAATCATTTCTGACTGGTTTTCTCTCTTTTCAACGTCCGAATATAAAAATATATTTCTCGTTTATTTGCAAAAACTTCGCAGGATTTGAAGCAATGCGAACAAATAGCGTAACTTTTTCTTCACGCATCGTGCTGTCTTTTGTATAGAGTTTACAAAATAAGCATTCAGCATATATGTGATAAATAGTTCACACCATACTAAGTAAAAAAACCTTAGTGAACATAAATCGAAAGTTTAACCGTTTTTGAGATATATATATAAACAAAAATGTATGTTTGAGTATCATAACTGACTTTTCTATGTGTTGCATATGTGAAAAGAGAAAAATTACAATAAATAGCAATGATAATCTTGGGAGGATTACAAGTTTAATGAGATGATCTCCCATCTACAATCGTAATGATTAATATCAACTTACTGATTCCCGGTGAAATTTTTTATTATAAAGTAGGAATTGAATCAGAGCATTCAGAACGCGGTTCGTAAACACTGAGATAAATCTTCATGTCGTGTAGACATATGATACGTAGAAGTCAATAAATCAGTTGATACTAACATAGAAAATTGTTTATATTTTAGAAACAGTTGAGTCTTTGACTATCAAAGTTTGACCTATAATCACTAAGACTTTTTACTCAGTATGTACAATCTAACAAAATAAATTGAATGATTTTTTTTGAACACCCTGTTTATGCTTGACCAAAATTCGATATAAATGCATCGTTGCACGTTTTGTTACACCTCACGTTCTGTTTTGAATATTACTGCGTCCGAGAGACACGAAAAACCAACTTCCTATTTTATTCCCTTTTTATTATTGCGGCTTTGTAACAGGTGACTCTTTTTCTGTGCGTATACGTATACATTGCCGTGAAATTTTTGTGAAATTGGATTTTTTTCTGTGCGCATTTTACTGCCTCGCAATATACATTTAGTTAAATCGTTTCTCTTTGAAATTTCTCTTAGCTACTGTGTATACCGCATAAATTGTGCACAAATTGGAGATATAAAAATCAGCTTCCTTTCTGCAAGTCAATATCAAGGTGGCACGTCGTTTTCGATTGTTCGAAAGACAAACTAGAAGAAAATAACGTGCACTTTAAGAAACTTAAAAAGTTCCGTAGTTTCCGTTCGTAGTTTGACTTGTATCTTACATGCTTCAAGAAACTACTTACATGCACGTGCTCCCATACAATACTTTTTTTCCTTTTGTAACCCGAAAATATTCGCAAAGTTGCCATCTTCAGTATGTGCCCGCGTTTAACATAAACTACTTTTGCTTTACTTTCAATTGTTCGAAATAACGGCATGTCTCTCAGGGTCTTGAGATTTGCAATTTGAGATTTGGTCTTGGAAAATTTGCAAAGACAATTATTTGCATAATTCAAAATTATAAGTTTTGTTATCTTAAGTCTCTCAAGCATATGCGTCAATATTTAATTTTTATTATATAACGTTATGTTCCTTCAATTAAATTTTTTTATGATACTTTCTTATCAGAGGTTTCAAGTTCGAAAACTATAGAAATCCGAAAAACGTTATTCTCTCGTTTTGAATTTTAACTTTTGAAAATTTAGTTTATTATCTGAAAGTTTAATTTTTGGAAATATAATTTATTCTACCTGTGATGTAAAAAATCAGACTGTTTCGTTGGTTGACTCGGCCGGGATGAACATGTTCTTGCTACAGTCTGAATATTGCGTTATCTCTAATTGTTGAAAGTTTCTACCGAATTTAACTCGCGCATTTATATTCCATTTAGTGTTTTATGTTACTGGTCGCATTGCTCTTGAGTGTAGGAACGGGGCCAATTAAAAGAGAAGAAGAACTAAAAATCGGACGTGACGTGCATCACTAATCTTTTGCGCGTTCTTTAATTTCTAAAAATACAATTTCTTCTACCTAACGTAAAAAATCGGGCATGACGTGCATCATTAACTTTTATTAGGGTTATAATTTCTTCATTAAAAAAATTTTTATCATTTTTTTACCACGCTTGAAATTCGGAAGTAATAGAAATCCAGAAAACGTTAATCTCTCGCGCGGTTTTAATTTCTTTTATGTAACGTCAAAAAATCAGGCACGATGTATAGCGTTAATTTTCATTAGTTATAATCTCCTCATTAAAATTTCTTGTAACTTTCTCGTTATTTTAAAGCAAGAAAAATCCGGAAAACGTTAATCTCTCGCACGTACTTTAATTTGTGAAAATGTGATTTCTTCAATTTAACAAAAAAGTAAACGAAATCGGGGCAAAAGGATTAAAAAATAGCAATAAATACGAAGTCTGAGGAACCAAGCCTTCGTACAAAATTCTAAGCGAAGGAGCTTGAAAAACCTTCAAGTCGAAGCTCACCGACCGAATTCACCCGGCACGATACTATCGCGATACGACTAGGCAGTCGATAGTACACGTATACGCGCACAAGCAACGATCTCTCCCTCGCGCAAGCCGATTTTATGCGTGTGTATGAAGTCTCACGAAAGTGGTATAGATTTTTTTCGCTCTGCACTCGCTTGGTGCCGGAATGGCGCCCACGCACACGCACGCACAAATACGCGTCGTCAAGCCAGTAATGGCGTTACATAGCGGTACATAATTAAAGGACGCAATTAAGAGAATAGTAATTGCATCACCCCAATATAGATTCATCGTATTTCTGCCTTTCTGAAGATTTCGATTCTCCATCTCCATCGTCTCCGCTTCGATCCCTTTTCTCCCTCTGACTTTTGACACCATTATTTATTCGATTGTGCGAGTGAAGATAATGACTTTGACTTCTAAACAGGAATCCGAATATAATCATAAGTTTATCTGTGCTCATAAATTATTAAAAAATGTTGATGATAATTTGAATATGTTTAGTAAAACTATATTGATTTTTGTAACGTCATGTGAACGCGCTTGGTCTAATATTGGTGATTACAAATCTGAAGATTAAATTTTAATAACCGTAAATTTTTAATAATAAATTAGATATCGCCGAAGATGGCTTGGTTCTTTGAAATTTTAATATGCATATCTGTTCTTCTCAAATCGATCTTGCCGTAATTGTCATTACGAATTAGAATATATAATTCTTAATTATCATTAAGATTCTCTGGAATGTCGAGACATTGTAGTCATCTCGAAGATAATGCTGTCTGGTTTGCGCATAATTCGTTTGCTTCTTTTGAAGGACAGTCGTTACCGATCAACTTCAGACAATTAAGGGGAATTAAGGCGCGCCACGCATTTAACTCTTTCGTTCACTGAACTTGTAGGCGAGAAAGCTGTATTATAATTTAAGAGTATAAAATCTTTCGCGAGCTCGAGACTGACAGTGTGTGAAAGTGCTCGATTCATCGAGCACGCAAGGGTGTGCTTCTCCATCGATTTATTTACGCAGAACGTTATTACGCTAACTCGTGCGAAACAAGTTCTTCGATTAATTTCCTTTGGGATGCGTGGTATAATCGATGTAAAAACCGCCGCAATTGGTAAGCGAAAATATTTCTGAATAAGATAATTTATCCTTCAATGCCATTCTCGGTATGGCACACCCGGCTCTTTTTTCCAAAAAATGATTTTCTATAAAACTTTTATTTACTTTTTTTTATTTACTTTATTTTATTTACTTTATTGTTTATAACTTTTGTGTATAATAAAGATAAATATTTTTATTAATAAAAGATACATGTGTACATGTATATTTAATAATAATAATATATACTTTTACATATATTTGCTTGACTGTTGTACTTAAGAATATTTCGGCTGTACATATCAGCTAAAATTATATATATATATACTCAATCAACTGATATTGATAAACAAATTTTATCATAGATATCATTAATTGCTGCGCAATTACTATATTATATTTTGTTACAATTTTTAGGTAAATAACTTTTAATTGAGTAAATGAATCCAATTGAACTTTTGCACGAATATTTAATTTTATTAGTATGTACAAAAAGTTTAATTTATAATGCTATTTTTTCATCAAATTTGCAAATAAATATAAAACGCGTTTTTATATAAGAATGAAGAGAAAAAAATTAAATAATCTCTAAATCAATAAAAGAATTATGTTCAAATTTTACACAGACATTCAGACGTAATAATAAAACAATCTATGAAATGTTTATATTTTTGATAAAGCTTTGAGTTATGATCCATATATTCTTAGCATTGTTTCGAGCAAAAATTTGTTACAACAATATGTTAACATACATTTTATGATAGTTGTAAGCAATAGAAATTGTATAATATTATAGTATATTGTACTCGTGACAAAATAGTATAGTGTGACATTGAAAAGGTATATAGGTATTATATTTTTCGTGATTGTGAATACAAATAGGTAGAAATATTTGCTTGAAAAATATTATTTCTTAAAATAAATAAAATTGAAATAATGTACCCTAAAAAAGTGAATTATTAAATACAATACGCAGATTAAATGCGAAGATTTTAAAATCGCAATTCTCTGAATTCGATGTCACTCCATCTCAAATTCGAAATTGAATTGAGCTTCAAATATTTGCGGAAGATGTACAACAGAATAATATAGACTCACGGATTGCAGATGCCCGTTGAATTTGTCTTTAATTCGCGAAATGTGCGAGAAAGCTTATAAATTTATCAAGAATACAGTGAAATAATAAGAAATGCAAATTATAGGCAATTTAGTTATTGTAAAGAACACATGGCAGGTTCTGTCGTAAAGAGAAGAGACGCGGTGTCTGAATTATTACTGAATTTAACGATATATTTAGCCAATCGACGATTACGTCGGAATTACGTCGTATTACGTGCTCGAGTTCGTTCACACCAATAAAAACGGCAAATTTTTCGGAAACATTTTTGGCAGCGAATTACGTAATGCAATTTTCTAGAAATTCTTTCAAATTGTATTATGTTTGTCCTTATTCATTATTTAATTTGTACGAGCCAGAAATATCCTTGCAGTTTTAATATTATTAGACTCTTTAATATTATTAGAATCCATAGAAACGTTAAATCTAATATTTTAGTAATTAATTCAGTTTCAAATTCTTTTCGCTCTGACAGCTGCACTACTTACGATAATTGTGAGTGTTTTAGTTTCTTTTTTTAAGAGTAATTTTTGAAGAATAATTTTTAAAAATATCAACAGTTTAAAGATAAGCAGATTAAAATTCAATTAGGAGAAAATATTATGCATTGAAATAAATAAAATTTAAATGAGATATTTTAGAAAAATGGACTATCTATAAAATTTTAAATATAATATAGAAATTAAATTAAATGTAATACGGAGAAAGAGACTAATTTTAGTTTAATGTTCAATCCAAACTTAAGCACCTTGAGAGTACTATAACGGGATGTATTTACCGCCAACTGTAAGATTCCCAACGCTTTTCAATTCCTGCCTTTTTCTTTTTCTTCACTATCTGCCATTAAACTTCCAATATGTCTTGCACTCGAGGGAGAAGAGTTGAGATGGAAGGAAAAGAGTGGAAGAAGAGAAAAATGCGCGTATATATTCTCGATACTTCCGAGACACGGCACTTGAAGCCGACGAAGTCGAGTGTTGGAGAGAGCGGGACGGCGATACAGAAGCGCACTTTTGCGCGTATTTTTGGCTGACGATAATCGATAAGCGCCCTGCCCAAGAACGCCCGGAATGATATTGTCCCATCGCGCCGGTATTTTCGCTCTGACAGGAGATGGACGATACTTTCTGCGGGTTAGTCCGGAGATTCAACGGCCGGGTATAGGGACGCGCGGCGTATGTACGCGCGCAAATATATCCACTGGATTTATGAGCATTTCGATCTCGGAGGCAAAATGCCGGCAGAAACTGAAGTGATTGTGCTCTGCAAAGTGATAAATATCGGACTGGGTCAGGCTTTCCCTCGCACGAGTGAAAGAGAGAAAGAGGAAAGGAAGAGGAGAGAAAGAAAGAGAAATTTTAATTAAATTTTATATTCTTTAATTTTAAGAAAATTTTAGTCTTTGTTATAGCTTTAGTCTGATGATTTTTACCTTGTAGTTTAGAAAGGAACAGACAATTACTGGCTGTATTTACAGAGATAAAAAAATTTGGCCACAAAGTTCTGTGTGTGTTTATTAAATTATTATTCTAAAAATAAGTTGACGTTATTTTTGCCTGCATCATTTCAAATTTAAATTTAAATTTAAATTTTATTGTGCGTTCATAGAAATATAGAATACACTGAATGGCATATACACCAAAAGATGAGATGCACCAGCAAAATAAAAAATAATAAATAACATCAACTTGCTACCTATATTTAAAGTAAACAAGCAATCTTCTTGATATTTAATAAGATAATATTTAATTTAGTAAATGGACTAAAATGGATTAATACTTTAGAATTTTTTTTGTAAATATACGTTACTAATGATTTGATAATCACAAAACTTTGTGGCCTAATTTTTTGGCCTTCCTGAGATTCGTAAAAAATCTTCTCTCTTAATTACTGAGAGAATAATAATGATATATATACAATGAGAAAGCAGCGCACAAAGGAATAATGCAAAATAGAGACGGCAGGTTTGATTGAAACTTTTACGGGTGTTTGTACCGTCCCTGAAATAGCCGAAATTACTTCGCGCTTCGTCCACCGGACGGCGAAAACGATTGGATTACAAAGCTATTATACATCCTTCTTCGTTGCACACGCCCGCGGGGAAAAAAGCCCATCCGATTTCAAAATCGATTTTGTCGCTCCAACGGCCTCCGTTACTTCCGAACTGCAAGTTAGATTAGATGGAAACGTGGAGCAACGCAGCAAATCCTGAGAGGCATTGTCGCAACTCGTTAGTTGCCGACATGTCTTGATGATAATTCTTGGTAGAACAAAATTGAAAATTAATATGTATATTTAACAATTCAATGTAGAAATATTATTAGATATCAAGATTCAACCTCGATTGTATTTAGCGCTTTTCTATTTATTTGTATTTTTAATATACACCGTAAAAAACATGTATTTGTATTAAAACCCATATTCTTGTTAAAATTTTTATATTGAATTTCTAACATAATTAATCTTAATTTAATATAATGTGATCGTGTTATTTGAATATTTTATATTAAATTGATGTTCAACATTTCTTAGTATTAAAATAACATAATTTATGAGTGAGTGAACAAGTAACATAAAAATTATATTTTATTTTGAATATAAATTTTTTAAGATAAATTAATAAAATGTATTAATTTAATATTATAAATGTTAATTTTAATAAAAAAATATGATTGTTTATAAATTATATCACGGTTTTTTTATGTTCATTTTTTTTTATAATATTTATATTATTTTCTAATATATTCATCTATATTAAATTAATAGACAAATTTGAGTAGAATACTTAAGGCACGTAAAATGTGTCAAATTTAACACATATTTTTCAACTGTGCAGTAACGCATTATTATTATTATGAAGTAACATTTCCAATCTTGATAATATATATAAAGATACATCATAATTTTCAATTTTATACACATTTCCTTTATATTGTTTATATTACACGCATATTTATTTTATTCGTATATTTATTATAAATTTAAAAAAAAATCCTTTTTTAATTCTAAGAGATTTCCTCTAAAAAGATTGCTGCTACGTTTGAATAACGTTTTCATTTTTTCCTTTTGCGTCGTCGAAGTTAGTCTCATTCGCGTCATCACTAATGTTGATCTTTCGCATTTTCGCTTCGGTTCTCTTTTCGTTGGGAAGATTAATACGTGATGCCTGCATCCGTACGATCTCATGACGCCGATTCATTGTCGTCATTATGGAGCAGACCGCAAATTTCGCCGTCCTTCTTTTCGTTACTCATCTCGTCTCTTCTCTTCCGCTATAGACCTCCATCTCCGATTTCGTGACCCATTCTCATTTTCTTCTCACCCGGTTTATGGTTCACGATCACGTTTTCCGCACCGATTTCGTCATTGTTCACCGATGCAATGGGCTGTGGTCCGACGACCAACCGTTATACGGATCGTCGACCCACGAGATTTTTCCAGATACGAAATCGTCTATACGTTCACGAAAGGCAAAAATGCGCTGATTTCATCAAACGTAGATTCAGTGTCGTTATTTAAAATGAGACACTCTTTACACACATATATATACACATATATTTATATTTGCTGGTACTATAGAATATTATACATTAAAAAATATCGGCGTGGATTTCAAACTTCTATGGTATTTATATCAATACCATCGCAGTGTGAATTTAAAACTCATGATGTTAAGTCCATATCATATTAATATTAATATAAACACCATTGCAAAAAGTCTACAGCTATCGAATGTCGAGTGAAATAATTTCAACCAAATGTTTAGATAATGTAATTAATCATAATTTTACTTTTAAATATTTTGTAATAATTACTAAACGGAATTACATCGATAAATATTTGTAAAGATAAAATTATGTTTAGTTATATTTCTTGAACATTCGATCGAAATTAACTCATTCAATATATAGCTATAACCAGACTCTTTTTCTGTGTAACACAGTGAGAATTATATAGTACTGTTATTTTTTTAGAGTGTAGTATAAAAGACGTAGAATTGCTTAAATGACTGAAGTTCACTGGTGTTGATAAAATCAATTAGAAGTTATTTATCAGCTGGTCAACGATAAATTCCTAATAATCTGATTGAAGCGGGAATGATCTCAACTGTCGTTGAGGACAAAGGAACGATCGTTTAAACGCGAACTATGTGTGCATCCAGAGAAAAGATTGCTTCGATTTAAAGAAATTTTCTTTGCTATACGATTAAAGAAATAATTTCTTTGATTTGTGAAAAAATTTCTTTGATTTAAACATTATTTTTTTAAATCAAATAAAATTTATTTGATTTAAAGAAATTATGTTCAAATCCAAGAAATCATGAACATCATTTTTTGGATTTGAACATAATTTCTTTAAATCAAATAAATTTTATTTGATTTAAAAAAATAATGTTTAAATCAAAGAAATTTTTTCTTTAATCGTATAGTAAAGAAAACTTCTTTAAATCGAAGTAATCGAACCTTTTCTCTGGGTGTGACTACGTGTGTGGACAAATCTAAAGATAATGAGCGCAATCAAAATACGGTGTATTCACGGCGTGTACTCGTTGCTCCTGTCAACGCGATACTGTTACATGGACATGAAACGTCTCATTCTGTGAAATGTGCACTGGTGTATATCGGCATCGGAGGTATTATGCAAAAACACCGAGAGCAACAGATGGCACGCGGAGGTCGAGGAACTTAAGAGCCGCTTCACGTGACAGAGGCTCCGGTAATCAGGCCTGTCATAGCAATCGAAATCGATCGCCTCGCCGAGGCATATGCATAATGCAATCTTAATCGCACACGAGCAATTGGTCATCCGGACAGTCGTCCAGGAATGTGCATCGATGTTTATCGCGTCGACAGCACACGACCAGAAGACTTTGCTTCGTTAGACTACAGCAGAATGCTTTAATTGATACAATTTGTAACTCACAGACTCGTTATGTTCCTTCTCTTTAATAAGTCACGTCAGCTGTGCGTTTATTAATGTTTTTAACAAATCGAAAGCGACGTATTCCGAGCTGTATCTATTTTCCTTTATCTTTTTTATATTTATTGGAGTGCTAGGAGGTGTTAGTTCTAAGTGGTTCCCCTTCGCTCGATTATTGTTTATGGAAACGTAATCACGTAATTAGAATAAAACAACATTATGCATGGAATATGGCAAATATGTTTGCTACATTGACAATATATTGTATTACTTGGGTATTCACTTGGGAAAATTGTTTAGCCTGCAACTAGCAGCGGTCCCATTTACGTAACTATTGATTTATTTAAAACACAACGTGGCGTGGTATAACAAAGTATAAACTCTACACCGTCTGCTTCGATTATCGCTCCCAGCTGTGTATTTTCTCCATTGATATATCGATTTGATCTATTTTCGCATGCCGGAGCACGCAGCGGATAGAAACGAGGTCGTAGAACTCTAAGTATCCCACCGACGGTACAGCTATCGCTGTAAGGTCGTCACTATAAGCTTCAGACTAGAACGAATTTGCATTAATTATAACAATCGCATAAATTACATTCGTTGTGAAAATTGGATTCCTATGGAAAAGAAAGAGGGTTTGAAGATAAAATATTAAAAAATAAAGATGAGTAATTTTTTAGGAAAAGAAAATGAAAGGGAAGAAGAGAATGAGAGAAAGAAGAGGACTAGAGGGAGAATTATCATAAAAAAATTCTAGAAATATGAGTCCAGAATTATTATCTCAAAATGGGTGTAGCTAACAAATCAAGAAGTGATGTCGGTGAGCAGTCGTTTTTCTCGGTCACTCACGACCGGAAAAGAGCGTGTCGGATGAGCGCACTGGGGTGGTATAACCAGGGCGTTTTACAACGATATTTGCATGTCATATTATAGCTATACTTATGATGGTAGCTCCGCTACCGAATCAATCAGCGAAATAATATACCCGTGAAATAATTTCCGATATCTATCTTCAAGCGGCATAACATTTAAAAGTTCCCTTGATAAATGGTGTTTGACTTTCCATCGCAGTATCATTTTGCTTTTCAGTAATTTATTGAACAATTTAATATATTGAATAATCTCTTGAGTAATTTAATAAATAAATGCAAATAAGAATATTAAATAATTTATTTGCTACAACGATATAACTATAAAATTGTTATAACAGAAATTATATAAACTAAAATTGTTAATTGTTTTTTTTTTATATAACTTTTAAAATATTTTTTTTTGTTGCTTGCGAAAAACAAATAAAAATATAACGAAAGAGGGAAATGACATACTTTTATTCTTCTACAATCAGTTATAAAAATTGCACTTTAATGTTACAAAATTTTAATTATTCAAAACATTTAAACTCATTTTTTGAAAAATTTTATTTTTCTAGTTATATCGTTATAGCAAATGAGTGTAATACATAGACGTTTTCTAAAAAATTTGAATAATCTTCAAATATAATGAATAACGATTTAAATGCAATCAAATTATATTGCTTGATTGTGAATATTTTTGTTACGTTTACTGTCGCTTTCTTTCTATTATTTTTTTTTTTCTTTCATTTGAGTTTCCATGCGACCTTTTGTTATCGAGTACATTAGTTGTTTCACTTGATATATGTTATCGAGAATGTTAGTTATTTTACTTTGTGTGTATACTGTATGCAAGCGTTCGGGGAAATCAGGATGTCGCTGATACATGAGAGAAGCGAACAGACCAGGTATGCCAGTATGTACACACACACACACACACACACACACACACACACACACACACACACACACACACACACACACACACACATATATATATATATATATACGTACGTACGCGGAATCTTATCTATGGTCGTGGATTATCGAATTTCCGAGCGTTAGATTAGATTTCTCGACAACCACGCGCGCTCAGCACACGGTTACGTTGGTTTCTGAAAATAAACGCATACGAGGATACCGTCGTCATCATCGCCAGTACTCTTCCTGGCTTCGTATATAACGTGTCGCATCTCTGCCGTGCACGTGTATGTACATAGGGTGTATACACAATGTACACGGGGTGACCCGAGTATACGTGATCTCAAGAAGAAGCTTGTTAATTTATTGGAATTATTTCGGCGGGTTAGTAGAGGATATTTGAAAAGTAAAAAGACTGAATGTTATTGGCAGATTCTCCAAATTGGAGCTGATCTATCCTATAATTGAATGTCGAAGAATATCGAAGAGAATCTTCTGTAGCAATTTTTTTTCCAATTTCCAACATTGAATAACTACGCTATTAAATCTCGAGTTAAAATCTTGTGGAAGTCCACTGTAGATTAAAGAAGGATTAAATTATCGATGCCTCGATATTCGTGCTTCGAGAAAAATTCAACTTGCGATTTCGAGGGAGATTAAGAAGGGTCGCTAAGCGCCGAGACGAAGGAGCAAAACACGCGGAAATTCAATTTTATTCGTTATAGGGGACTGGTAAGAACTCGGATTTGATTTTTAGTTACGACCTAGACTTGCTTTTATGAGATAGCTGTATATTACTAGATGAAATAGTTTTAAAAAATTAGACTGAGATCCCATATTAAGTTTAATTTTTTAACGAATATTATAACTTTTTATAGTACAAAAAATGAATTAATTGTGTACAAAAATATGTTAAAAAATTTTTGTTATTATATTATTATGTATATCTAATTTTATTTAACGTTTTTTATGCTATTATAAATGATATTTTTATTAGTATAAATACTGAAAGTATTAAATATTGAAATTAGTTTTACTTTGGTAGTTACTAACATAAAAAATTATAGAATGAATTTTTTAAATAAATCTTTCTCCCCCCCCCCCGCTCTCTCTCTTCTTCTCTCTCTACACAATAGAGCAAATGCTAGTTACTTTAAGTAGGCTAATCTAGGATCTGCTTTAGCCTTCTTACTACAGAAGATTAGATTAAATCCACAGAAAGCCGATTAATTAACATTAGATTATTTCAATCATTGGTGCAAATAATAGAAAATATATAATATATTTTTCGTATGAAAAGCTAAGTCATATATTTGTTTGCAAAAATCAATATATTAATGTATCAGAAATATCAAATATTAAATTTGAATATTTCGGTGAAGTCGACGTACAATTTTAATTTATTAACAAAAATTTGAGAT
>NW_017259229.1:645960-647638 GCF_001594045.1 Atta colombica | reverse complement strand
TATATATATATATATATATATATACAGTATTCTTTATAGTTTTTCATTCAATTTTACACGACTCTTGTTTACACGACTTTTTCCAACAATTTTCCGGAGTATTTATGGATGATAATTTTTTTGTTCGTGGTATTATATCTGTATTTTGAAAGCCGTCGGGCAAATAGATGACGTTTTAATAGGACACGTGTTAGAATCGAGATAATGTTACATCGTAAAATTAAAATACAAAACAGCCTATTGAAGAAAATGTTAATGGACATATTTAATCAATTAATTTTTTTTGCTAATTGAAATAAAATTGAAGAAAATATTAATTCCAGAAATTTTTAATGCCTAATTATTATATGTATTTCAATTTAAAGACCGGCTAAAAAGTTTTTCTTGTGAAATACGCGAAGATTTAGCGTTATGATATTTTGTGGTTAACGTGATAATGTTAAGAGTGATCTTTCGTTTTGATAATTATCTTATAATACTGCGCGATACGATTTACGTTCGTGCTACATGCTTGTTAGGAATTTCAAAGTAGTTTCCTAGACTATAGTTTACTTGTACCAATTATGGATGTCGAGCCTCGGAGCGTAAACTCCTTTATTATAGAAACTAGCATAGCTTATTGTTATAAAATACATATGCAATCTTGTTGTATACAACAGCCAATCTTCGCGCACGTATGTAGCTTTCTGTTTATCGAATTACCCAATATTGTCTTTAAATTATCAATAAATCCACTTTATCGTCTTATTATTCGAAATTTTCATACCAACGATTGTTTCATAATCTAACGAAATGATAATTATACAGATACGATATCGCTATGTTGATAGAAAAATAATAAATCTCAAAATTAGCAACTTCTCAGTAGAGCATTTTTAAACTAAATTAAAATTAAAATTAGGATTGTGAATATGCATTTCTGTGACTCTTTCTTTTCATGTTATGCTTTCAAATATAATGTATTTTTTAAAGCTATGTTATAATTACAAATATATTATTAACAATCGCGGAGACTCGTGTAGGCAATTTATTTATACTTGATTTATTTTTGAAGCTACCAAACTATTTTTATTTTAAAATGTTTCTTAACTTAAAGGATTATCATTTCTCTTTTGATATTTGATATTTGATATTATAACGTTTCTTGGCTAGCGATTTGACGTTCGCTTGGAATGGTTACCGCACAACACCGAAATGCGCAATGTCCGATCATCCAGACAAGGAATGGCGCTGTCAGGATGGTTGAATCGGTCTTGTAGATCCGTCGGAATTCGAACCTCGTCATTAATTGGGAGGACGACGCCGTCTAGCGGTTCTCCCGGTTACGCCACCCTGACGAGGATTGACCCATTTTCTCACGAAGCTCCTTCCGCGCGGAATCCACGTTCAAACTTTCCTCCATCGTTAAGCCTCATGTGACTAGGACTCGCCGAAATTGATTGTGACCCAGGGAGCACGTTCATTTAGAGAGAACGATGAGAGGCCGTAGTCGTCGGTGAGCTCGTATTTAATCAAGTCGAGAGCAACGCCGGACAAACGAGATAGCGTGAGACGCTTTTGCAATCCGGAAACAAACGTTCCGAACGTGAACACTGAATGTTCACATACGCGTTTCGCGAGTCTATCGCCTGTTTCGCGAGAATTACTGTGAAAATGACCCGTACTTGCTGTGAAATTG
>NW_017259229.1:644663-645860 GCF_001594045.1 Atta colombica | reverse complement strand
CTCTCTCTCTCTCTCTCTCTCTCTCTCTCTCTCTCTCTCTCTCTCTCTCTCTCTCTTTCTCCTCGTGTTTATTTCGCAAGCAATCTGAAGAAACATAAACAAGACCAAGCAAAGGCACATCCGACCGAGAGAGAAATAAATGTTGAATCTCGTGTGAGGTGTCTATTTATCTTTGTGATCCCGGTTTCCTGCACTGGAAAAAGAGTTTGATTGCATTAATTGGAATTCTAGTTGAAAATGAACAAGAATTTTCTGGTTGAATCTGCCATAATTCTAGTTAAAATAATTAAAATTCTGATATGATAATAATGATAAAAATTTCTGATTTGCTCATTTTCACATTTTTGTCAGTGTGACTATTCTGAATATTCTTTTGGTACATTATTACTTAACACAATCTTGCTTTTTCCCTTGTTGTGTTGGAAAAGAATAATTAAAACGAGAACACGTTCCCGATGTATACGCACGCACGTGTCACCTGATGACTATTTCCGGCCACTTCCGCGAAGGCGTTATTCTCGGTTATTCTCGTTTGTCGCGATCACTTTCTGCCAAATGGGTCGCTGTGCCTACAGAGCTATTTACTTCGATTCTTCATCGGGGACGTTTATTAATAGATTTCACAAGAGTTTAATTTCTCTGTGAGATTCTTTTTTTATTTTTTGTGATCTTAACATTATAAAAAATTTGTTGCGAAAAATATAACCACATTAGCAGTATGTTAAACATTGAAATTATGAAACGCTCAGCGTTCAGATTTAAGCCTAAATATCCAGAGAAAAGATTTCTTTGATTTAAAGAAATGTTTCTTTGCTGTATGGTTGAAGAAAAAAATTTTTTTGATTTAAACATTATTTTTTTAAATCAAATAAATTTTATTTGAAAAATAAATTTTATTTTAAAAAATAATGTTTAAATCAAAGAAATGACATTCACAAATCAAAGAATTTTTTTCTTTGACCATATAGCAAAGAAACATTTTTATCGAAGAAATCTCTCTCTGGATGTACAAAATCATCTTGATTTTTAATATCTGTTTGTCAAGAACATTTTGATGAATTCATGAAAATTTTCTATCGTTTTTAAACTGTCTTGATCGCCGACAGCAGTCGCTTGAGAGTCAATAACGATATTATCAACAGGAAACATGTATGATTGCAGGCGGATCTATTAGAGGGGAGATTGAACCCGGCTCGA
>NW_017259229.1:639114-644563 GCF_001594045.1 Atta colombica | reverse complement strand
GGGGTGGCTCGGGGGGCCGCAGCTCCTCCGGAAGCGGCCGCTCGAGGGACGAGCCGAGGAGGCACACCCTCGGTGGCGATCATCAACCCTCTCTTCATCATCAACAATTCAACGCGGCGCAGCAGCTGCACCCCCTTCATCCGCATCATTTGCCGCCACCACACGGCCAGTACGGCACTCCGCCCTCACGGCACACCACCATGGATCTCGAGGTGAATCTTTACTCGCGCAACATGTAAATACATACACATAATTCTTATTGTTTGCGATGATCTATTTCAAATTTCGATTTCTCTCTCCATTTCCATTATCCTTCGCCTCTCATTAACGCTTACCCTTTTGTCACAACATTGACGATATTCAACTTGAAGTGCATAATGAGAGTCTGCTTTACACTCATAGAAATAGACATACATTGAAAGAAAAGATTGGCTGCTGCAGTAAATTAGATGGTAAAATATGGTATCGCATTTTTAATTGGCTGCAGTAGCCAATTAAAAATGCTATGCCATATTCAGCCAATCTTTTCTTTCAGTATAACGATGATAAAACTAAAGACAACAATTATACAAGTTTTGTACACAGTTGGAAAATTTGTATTAAAAACACATTTCACGTGGAATTGATAAACCGAAAGATTCTGAGTATATCGATAATTAGAATCTTCTGATTCGTCCATTTTCAATCAGAATTCCAATTAATCCCAAACATTTCTTTCAGTGTACATACAAACATACAGTTTATTAGTTCTCGCTTTTATGGTTGTTCCACTATTTTTCTCTGAGTACAAATTATAACAGCAGAACCTTCTAAACAGAACCCTTTTTAGCTTCCTTTACCTTCTCTTCAATTATGGTATGTATCTTTCATTTCGCGTGATTTCAACGCGAGTTTCTAATTTCTGTTTTCTGTTTTTGATACAGTTCCATATTTTATAATAATTTTAGAATAATTCATTTGTTTGTTCAATATTTACATGTAATATTAATTATTATCCATCATACAGATATATTTATATATTATCTGCGTATTGATCACAAAATCTCTCTATAATGTGTGTACAAGAGGTTTATGTCATATGATAATATTTCTCTATTTATGTATCATATCGAAATTTCCTTCAATAAGGCTTTCCTTTCTGTCCTTTTCTGTATGATATATGTTTGAAACTCGACTTCTTGATAAGTGACTGAACGTTTTCCTTGCTATATGAAATGGTTCTTTAATATCATAAATTACTTAAATAAAGCTCGTGATAAACACAGTAATTAAACCTTTTTTAGAAAACGAAATTAAAAAGAGAAAAACTGTTAGATCAAATAAAACTTAAAATTTTGCAATAAATATTATAAAATATATACGTTAAATACTTATTATTCCAAGTATTCTGCTTGTGCAGTTTAATTTGATTTTTTTTACAATGTCATGATAAATTAGAAAGATAATTTGAAAAAATATTTTTATTGTCATCTACTCCTCTCATATTTCCGACAAATCAGACGCATAAAAATGATTCTCGACTGCATGGACGTTATCAACGGCACTCCAATTTTGCTGGCGTCTCTCTATGTGCCGGTGTAATTTAGGCTCTTTCACGTGTGCAACATGTTCTGCATGAGTTTGCATATTTACAAGAACAATACACCAACCAGATTGAAAATGAAAACTTTGTTTATTTCATTTGACAAAATAAAATCGCATTTTATTCGTAAATAAAATTCTCACCGGCGTATTATTTACGCTCAGGCATTTTGATAATCTCGATAAACGCGGGTTATTCCCTGTAATTTTCCAAGGTTATGGCAAACGTTCAGTTACCCGGACGTATGTACGTCGAAATGTACATCGTTGCAACGAAGGAGAAAATCGTTTTCCCATCGAGAAGAGATCGTAGTGGAACACACATTTTTCATTTTGAGAATGTTTCATTCAAGACAACCGCACGGGTCTACTCGATCGTACTGAGGGTCACCGTTTTATTTATGGCGCACGTGAATGCATATACATTTTGCTCTTTATCCCGAACTCTTTTCACCCCGAACTTCCTCCCTTTTCTCGGTCCGTCAGAGAAAAGTACATACACTGTTTGCTTTAGGAACATCCGTCTTATAAGTTATACAATGTTCGTGTTTTTGCGCGATCAAGCGTAAACTGAAGAATGCACTATAAAACGGAGTAGAATTGATTCCGCTTTTTGTATAGCAGGGTAAACCGAATTCTTCTCCTACATGAAAAGAACAATTTTGCTGAAATATTTAAATACAGATTTGAAAATAACGTTGCAATATTGGATTATCAAAATAATTATGTAAGACATTGAAACTAATTGCTAGAATATCAAAGTTTTTTTGCAGCATTGCTCATTGCACTTGAGTTTCTTATATAATTATTTTAATGGTTTAATCAAATTATTTCCAGAATTATTTAGTTAAAAGAAGGTACAACTTTCACTTGTTGCGATCATTCAAGGATTTATTTCTGCATTTTCTTATGTAGTTTTCTTTATGGAAAAAAAATTGAACAAAAAATTATAATGACATTACACTCACGAAAAAATTAGTATTGAAATAAAGAATAAAATTTTTATTTATATTGTTATACGAAATCGCTGTCAGTTATGCTCCAATCATTTAAAAATTAATTCATAGTTGTTAATTTAACTTTGTAAATAAAGTTTTTAAATAACCATAACTGGCAATGATTTCGTAACGATGTGAATGAGAATTTTATTAATCTCAATTTAATGTAACAATTTCTCGTTAAATATTGCATTATTATGATAACTCGATTTCTATGAGAAAAAATACATAAGAAAATGTAAAAATGAAACAATCTCCGAAACGCTCGCGAAAAAAGTTGTACTCTCTTAGATAACTTTAATAAAATTATTTTTTCTAGAGATTTCTGCGTGCATAATATTTCAAAATACACAAATATTATTTTTATCTTGTAATGTACTTCACAAATCGCTATTATGCATAATTAAACTTTTCATAATTGATGAACGTGCAAACTTATGATGTAATTAAGCTCTCACGACGTTATTGCAAAACTTCCACGAGACGCATAATATGCATCGTAATATCATTAAATCTAATAATAGATAAAAGATTACAGTATCGTTTGCGTGCAATATTCTCGTACAATAATTATTGGGAAATATTATTGATGAAATATAATTCGCGCATATGCGGTGTTTAATAGAATTATTTATATCATATGTTAATCATATTTAACTTATACGATTAAAAATAGATTGTTCTATCTTTGGATAAACTAGGTGGTAATTTATTTTCTAAATGAACAAAAGAGTAAAAAATTAAAAGTTGAAGTTGAATCCGAAAGGTGGAACAATCTAATTTAAATGTTACAACAGTATAAGTATTTAATGAAAATAGCGAACATATTATGCCTCTATATAATCTACTTTAATATTCGACCAGATATCTTATGCGACCAATTTAAAAAAAAAATTTTTTAACCACATGTTAATTGGAAATAATAAACGATACTCGCAGCTTATTACTTTAGCGGATACTGCGCGGTCAAGAACCGCTGGAACGAGAGGAAGCGGTTAATTAATTATCATCCACCTACGATGTCCTCGTTTCTTGTGTTCATCGTTTCCGATAATTGAAGGATACCGACATATTGAACGAAAACGTATTTACGTAGCTCGTTCTCTTAACGTCCCAGATTTCTGACTCATTTTTCTGCACTTTAATTACCTGGATGTTTAAACTTTTAACGATAATCGCTTAGAAACTGCGGATAATATTCTAGGGTCTGCATCTTAAACGTTTTAGCAGCAACAGCCATTATCTGTTATAAATATATTCCTCTTTTTAAATAAAATTAATAAGTTAGAGGAGTTTAAAATAGGTAGGTACGTTTAAAGAAACATTAAATTTATTTGAATAAAAAATAGACACTATGTTTATTGCTAGTGAACGCAACTAAATCACATCAAAATAATTTAAAAACTTAGTAAAAATATTAAGGTTTATTTAAAATTTAAAATTTATTTTTGTTTTCACAAAATCATTGTTAGTATGAAAAATATATGCATAAGAGAAAAAATGAGAAAATATTATTATCTTATAATCCTGTATTTTGTATGAATATAAACGCGAAGATTATAAATTATTAATAGACACCTAATATTTTTTGACTTCCTTTTTATATAGACTGTATAATATCAGTAATTTCAACAAACTAAATATATATCATCATTTACAATATCATGTAAAATTTGTGTTTATGTAAAACGTTACGTTTAATATGTACCTGATAATCGTTAAATTAATTCGTAATTATTTGTCAAACTAATTCGCGTAAAAAAACTTACAAATTAAAAAATTTACAAGTTTATAAATTTTTTTTGCTCGAGAAAATAATGTAAATTTATATTGAGCTGATAGCCAATTTCGCGAATGAATTTCTATTTGTTTATTTATTTTAAACATCATTAGTTGCAATTAGTATTATAATTTAGACATCGTTAAATCTCATACTTCATACATTGCGCTCAAAAGATCTGAAGATCATGGCATTCGTGTTAGATGGATGTTGCACGATCGATTGGTACGTGGTTATTGAACGTTCTCGGGGTGTCTCTGCGGTTTGTAGAGGATAATCGAACTCGGAGCGCAGGTGGTGCACATTTGAGATAGCGAACATGCGAGTGTTACGTCATCATATTCCCCAGCTTTGCCATTAGTTGGCGGCTCGCTCGGTTTATAATATGCTTTGTTGCGATATGACGCAACGTGGTTTCATGAAAAATAAAATTACGTCTCAAATCACGAAATTATATTGTTCAAAAATTATATTGTTCAGGAATGTATGGAATCACTTTTTTAAAACCGCATTGCTAAGTAAAGGTTAATTAAGAAACGTTAATTAAAAAATAATTAAAAACAAAATAAAATAATTAATAATAAATGTATAATGTAAAATTTACACGAAATTCTAAATGTATAAAGTTTCTTGATTTTTACTTTTCTTTAATTGATTTTCTTGAAGTCTATAAATTTAGATAAATATATGAAAATAATTTTGTTAGACTATCACAATAATTATGTAGAAAATTCAAACATGATGAGCGATGCTGCAAAAAATTTTGTCATTCAAGCAACTAGAGCGTTTTAACATAATTATTTTTATGATTTTAACTTTGAAATTATTTTCAGATCTGTATCTTGCTAAATTTTACATCTTCAGTAAAATTGTTAATTTTTCCATTTTTTTTTATCTCTACATACATAATCTAAAAAGATTATAATGTATAACACTGCTATTTTTAGAAAACATTAATTAATTACATTGCAATGCTCATGAAATAATTATTTATTAATAATTAATAAATTAATAATATGATAGGTATCTACAACGTTTGGTATGAATCTGTGTGTTGAAAACATGAGTCAAAGAGCCGGTAATCACGTCC
>NW_017259229.1:627673-639014 GCF_001594045.1 Atta colombica | reverse complement strand
TATATATATATATATATATATATGTATATCTCTATTCCTATCCCTTTGGTTAGCTTGACGCGCACAATGACCCTAACCCTTCGTTATAGTTATGCATTCACGTGCAACGGATGCTCACTTTTTCCCTTTTCTCTCTCTCCTATCCCTTCTCTCTCCTTTTTTTTATTCCTTTTGTCTTTCCTATCTTTTAATCTTTTATCTGAAAGGGCTGTTAACATCGTTTCAGGTTAACACATCCCGTTCTCGAACGTGAATTGCGTATGTAAATGTTGCATATCATAAGCACCGACCTTGCAGTTCTTGTAACTTTTTATAAGGAATGCGATAATGTAGCTGCGTAACAAATTAATGTGTCGGAAATAATGTACCTCCGTACAATCACAATTTCTTTTACATAGTGTATAGCGTATATACGTATTTTTACACACGCCCAGGAAATAACGGAAAATTCCATACAAGGGACAGGATTGTAATTCAAACTCACTGCGAGAATTTATTTTCAAATACAGCTGCTATTAATTGCTTTTGTATGTAGCATCTCCTAACGGAAATGACAAAAATCAACGTTTTTCTGATATATCCAGATATATTCAATTTATATATTTTATTCTATTTACTTATTCTATTTACATATTATATTGATTATATTAGCAAATATATTTAATTATTTATATATTCGTTATATCGCGTCCTCACTTTAAAAGTGACACAAAAAAATGATTTGCGAGTTATTAATATGAATAAATTAAATAATTATTCTAAAAAATATATATTATCTTTATCAGTTATCAAAAGTGAACTAATTTAACTTCATAAAAAAATTATCATAATTATTATAACTAAAAAAGGATAGTTCTTTAAGAGATGAAATGAAAACGACAAAAATAACATCTGATCACGTTAGAAATATATTGTTTTTCATATTATTTGATTAGTCGATAATTTCTGTCGAATTGAAAAATATAATTATTTTTCTTTTTTTTTTTTCAGAAACTTAATTGTTTGAGTTATTATGAGAGTATCACTTTCGAAATAAGGAAACTCTTTAAATATAGAAAAAATACGATAAACGGAATGTACTCCATATTTCTTTGTATCTGGATTAATGTATATATGTACCTTCTCTTTTATTTTTTAATTACATTTGACAAATTATTCGCATCTCTCAAATCTCTATGTATAAGCCATGAAAAACTATGTTTAAAAACATACCCTCTGATCATTTTATCTTTAGATGGTGTTAAACAAGAATAAAATGATACTCGAAGGCATTCGGATAGTGTTTTTGCACCCAAAGAGGAAATTAACATTTTAGGGTATAATTGCTGATTTACGAAGCATGAGGACGTTACGCAAGAAGTAATAATGATTCGATCATCGCGAACGCTTTAGCGTGCTTCGAAAACCGAAAAACGATTCGTGGAACATGTTCCTATTACGAACAGGAAACTGCTGCCTATGTATCGCAGTATTTGCAGCCGCAATTTACGCTCGAGTTACACGGCCGACCTGTCAACGAAGAGCAACTCTATCGCTTGTGATTGGCGCCTCTCTTACTCGATCTCTTCGTCGAAATGATTCCATTTAATTGTCGGTTTTTCCGTTTTTCTGTTTCTCTTTTTCTCTTTCTCTTTTTCCCTCCTTTTTCTACCCCGCAATGTATTACACATCTAACTGGTTTTTACTTTGTGTGTGTGTTTCCGTGTTACCTGCCATGCCGCCGACAGATGGGGACCAAGTCTCGCCAGAGAAAGGTAATTTTTTTAATTTTCATGTTTTTCACGCAAGATTGCCTGCGGAATTAGTTCTTTTTCTTATTTTTCATCAACGTGCATGTCAGCATGCTGACACGATCGTTTTTCTTTGAGTGACATCTACGTAATCCTCGAGTTGATCGTGTGTCGTATTCAGAAAATATCTTTGTGAATGTATTCTCAGCGGCAGGTAATAAAATTTTGAGTGATATCCTGTGCAGCACACTTTATTCGAGAGAAATCCTGAAAATTATCTTAGGACGTTCAGAAAACATAGAGATGTCTTTTGATCGTCTAGGATGTTCCTTGAAAGTTTGTGCTATATAAGATAATTGATAATTGATAAATTACACAGAGATTAAAAAAATTCATTTTTTTAAATGCTTGATTATGAGTTTTATTTGATATATCGATATTTAAATGCGCTATATTTTTATAATATCGATAGGTCATCTATAATAACGATCACGGTATGAAATATTCAGTAAGATTTATTACAGAATAGTCAAGTGTTTTTACATAAATCATGCTAAATTTGCAATTCCGTACGCAGTTTATACGAATGCTCACAATTTTCCGCCGTTATCGATTGGCAAATCGTTCGAATTTTAATCAACACAAATCGATAATAGACTAATGCTAATTCGGTTTTATTAGACTTGAGTTAGGTACATACAGGAATGTTGTTCCTGAACACGTTAACTCGTACAGCACAGAAACCTTTCAGAAACATTTCAGAAATAGTTTCTCTGATGAATTGAAACATCTCAAAAACAGCATAAAATGTTTCTGCTCTAAGGCAACTTTGGAATAACAAAATATCAGCGATTTTTGCATTTGAAACTTTATAAAAAGTTTGCTGAAAAAAATCTTATTGAAAAATATCTTTAACCTTTCTGAAATATTGCCGAAAGGTTATTGAAATGGCTCTTTTTGAAATATGTCAGAAATGTTGCTGAAAATTTATTAAAATAAATTTTAAATCTCAAGAATATTAAATCCTTTAAATCTCATAAATATATTTCTAAATTAATTTTTATACAATGCTAAACGAAACTGTACTTTCAAAATACATTTTATTTACTATTTTGAAGTTCAATTTTAGGGATTCTAGATTCTAATTTTTTGTTTACAAGAAATAAGAGCTCCGCCGCGTTTATTTAACAACGCGTGGTGATGCTGTTACTCTTCAATTTTATTACGTGTGAAAGATTTCAGAAATATTTTTGTTGTAACATTTTATACGAGATTGCAAAATTCTTTCCGAATTGTTGCATATAAAACGTGAAAGGTTGAAATGATTTTACAACTTTTCTGAAAGTTCTTTGCAACAATCGGTGTTGTATGGGAAGTGACTCGTATGATTTCTTCTTCACGAATGCCACTGATAAGCAATTCATGATATAATAACAGGATCATAAATAAACTCGCGGATCAATGAATCGAAACCTTATTGAATTCGCGTGCTTTCAGTCGCCTCTTCCGCGCGGCTATCCACCCCCTTCGACGATGCTTTTCGATGACGACCCGGGCATCATGTCCGAGGTGGAGACTTCTAGCACGGGATTTCGGCGAGGGGGCAAGCAAAGAAGTAGCCTGCCCGTCGTACGAACGCCCAGCAAGACTTTGGAGCGACCACTAGGTAATTTATGTAATATATGTTGATATAATATATCATAAAATAATACCCTCTAAATCTTAATCAATAGATGATACCGGTCTTAAATCTGCCATTGATGATCAGTGCATGAAACAAATGCATTTCTGTACTTTTTAGGACTGGTGTTCCTGCAATATAGGAACGAGACGAAGAGAGCATTACTGCCGAACGAGATTACCAGTATAGATACCGTTAAAGCTCTTTTCGTCAGAAGCTTTCCGAAACAACTTACTATGGAATATCTGGACAGTCCTCACGTAAAAGTTTACATACACGATAGCAACAAGGATATGTTCTATGAACTCGAAGATTTAAGGTAATTTTTATGTCATATTATAAATATATTCTGCTAAATTTCACCTTTTATTCTCAAATGTCAAATGATATTTCGAAGAACGTAGTCTGTTGTTAAATATATTTTGCTCTGCAAACAATTATTTAAACAATTATTTTTTATTTATTATTATTTTTATTTTTTATTTATTTTTTATTTATTATAAAATCTATTGCAAATATTCGCCATTGCAATGTTTTAGAATATTTGCATAGAGTTGTTTAATTCCAATTTATTTAATTTTCGTTATGATAATATACGAACATATTCAATGGTGAATTTTAATAAAGGGACAATGATTGCGTTGCAGCGCAACATAAAAGTGATCGTTTTGGTTTTTAGATCACACCTGAGAGATATTAGGGATCGCAGTGTCCTAAGACTTTTCGAGAGTGCCGATGGAGTGACGGGGATGCCGGGGCCCTTGGGGGTGCCGGGTGGCGGCGGCGGTCTGCCTCCCCATTGGGAAGATCAGAGCTACTTCAGCGAACCGGAATTCGACAGTGAATATCAGCATCAGCACATTCACAAGAGCAAGGTAAGTGTGAGTTAACGAGCCTCCTTAATTTGCTTTTATCCTTCTTCGAAGATAAAATTGGTTGGTTGGATATTTTTTTCTCTCAATTTTTATGTAATTTAGCCTGCGTTATAACGCAATATTACATTGGAAAGATATCCTCTTCAGCCCATCATGCAAAAGGATTACCAAAATTTGATAATTATATTTAAATATATGACTCACTCGAGGGGGAGCTACAATGGATTCTTTGTTAATTGTGATGTATAAGAGAATATTATAGAATAATTTGAAAATATTTACTTTAGAGAGAATTTCTTTCGTTTAATTTTGCATTTTATATCACATCTTGATATTTATAAAGAGAATATATTTTGTATTACATTCGGAGGAATATAAGTATAGAGGTCATCATAAGATATTCTTTTTATTTGAAAAAATAAATAATTTGTACTTTTTTATGCACTTTATAAAGAACGTACTTTTTATAATTATATTCGAAAAGATATAAAGGACATCATAAGATATTCTTTTTTATTTGAAAATAAATAATTGTACTCTTTTCTAACCTGAACGGTTGAATCAACAAAGACACAACTTTTTTTTTTAAAGGAAGTACCGCGTGTTTATAGAAATATTTTTTAAGCTTTATTAATTAAGAGAGAGTATCATATATAGAATATGTTAATAATATTAAAAAATATACTGTTTTGTGTTAGAAAATTTTTGAGGAATCAAAGAATATAATGCAATGATTCATAAAAATTTATTCGGCATACATCACATATACACAAAATACATATATCACTAGGGCTAAGTCTTGAGCTTAAGCAACTGAGGCATACGTTACTGATCGATCAAGGCGATTTTCGTCGCGCAGTTAAGTTTCCCTTCTCGCTGAGGTCAATCGATCAGCACACATCTTAAAATCGCGATGAGTATTTTGTTAAAAGCGATCGTTGTTCCTGATTTGTTTTTTGAACTTACAATATAATACTGTTCTTCTACAACATCAAACACCGTCCTTCACTCCATTAATAAACATTTTTTTATTTAATAAAATTTTACCTTTGTTACTTCGACATTCAGCATATTTTTATTAAAGAAACTTTCAACTACTTGTAAAAGTAAATTTGTAAAAATGTTAATGAAGGTTTCAGTCGACTTGTATGCTCTTATAAAAAAATATCAATGTGGATTTGATATAGTTAAAAACATAATGTTAAATTCACATTATGTTGATGATATATCAATATCAATTGTGGTGTGTTTATATAATTCTTGCCACAGTGTTAATATATATCTTAATAATATAGTATAAATTTAATATGGTTTTCAACTATGGTGTTAAATCCATACTTATATTTTTTAAAATATATAGATCGATTAAAACTTTCGTTAATGTTTTTATAAATAGTATTTTTATAAATTTACTTTTATAAATCGGAAGTTTTCCTAAGAATGTATAAATGAACTTATTAGGATTCTAATATCTTAAACAATAATCTTTAAACAAGATTTCACAAGATTTTTATAAATTAATTATTAATTTCTGCTAATAAGAAGGCGACTGTTTTTTGTTACAATTGACCTCGTACTCGCCTTCACAGTACTGAAAGCTTCAGACTTAATTGTCATACAGTTAATCGGTCAGAAATTGCAAATAAATATGATCGGTAAAATGTTTTGTCAAGCGCAATTTTTTTCATGGCAATATTACTCGCATCTTCGAATATATTTGTAATATTTACGAAGATACAAATAAATATTCTGCTACAATACCTAAGCATGAGAAAAGAAAAGACTCAATGAACAACGAGGAGAAAAAAATCGAAAGATTGCGTGACAAACATCTTTGCCCGTAATAACTAAAGATACTCAGCGATCTAAAACATGGCGTGGATACCTGGGAACATTTTGTTTTCGAGAGATCGTCGATCTTTCGTCGACCGTAATGTCGAGAGTTCGCCTGGTTATTTGGCGCGATGCTTTAAAAAATATCGGTGTAGATTTAACATCATGTCTCTATAATTCTTATTGTGTTGGTATTAACCTTAACACTAACATGATGTGAATTTAATGAAATTCAATAACCGTGGATTTTAAATCCACACCATGATGGTGTTGATATAAACATAGAGGTGTAATTCACTACGTTTGTGTTAATATTAACATGGTGAGAATTGTGTAGATATACCGCATGATGTTAAATTCACTTCGATATTTTTTTTTAGAATGGAGCCTTCCGAGTGGCTTGATAAATTCAGCGAAAATTTACACGACGTCCCGTAATATCGTCTTCGCTCGCGATTTGCCGCGTCGTCTCGTCAATTGATTAGAATGCTTTACACGCTGGTATAGCTGGCAAGTATAACGCGCCGGAATAAAGTTTCTTGGCCACTAATCTCCAGCCTATGACCAACGCTTTCCCGAATGGCTCATCGGCGCATCCGTCGCAGACGTTCATCACATATCTGACTTCGGCTTCAGCGGGTTCCCGTACGTTTTCCTCTTCGTCCTCCTCGTTTGTTCCCTTCGTCAACTGGAGTCCATAATCCGTCAATCCCGCAAAATAATCGTCGTCCAAGTCTTGAGGAATAGAGTATCCATCATCGAAGATTGATCCATCGCTTAATTGCAACAGTCCTCTTTTCTTCTTGTTGGCGTCACGTTTCCCTAATGTTTTATTGTTCGCGACTTCCGTTCTTGGCACAAAAGATACCTGAGAATTCGAAAAACGTGAGACATATGAAGCGTAACGCGCTATTAGTTGAGCAAATAAAAATTTACCGTATGCATAGAGTATATATTGCTCCTTTTACTCATTTTATGTAGAAACGCAAAAAAAAGTTAGATTTGTTTTCTGAAGCGATTTTCAGCGAAGGTTTCTTAGAAAAAAATTTAAATCGTATATTTAATTTTAAAAAATCAGTCTATTATAGGTAAAGCCAAAGTAATATGAAATTGTCAGAATGTTTTGAACTAAAATTTACTGGAAAGAGTGTGAGAGTTACTTAGCGTGAAACAGATATTTTTGAAGCGATACAATGAAAAATCTTAGGATCCTGGCGCAGGCAAGTCAAATGCATTCGCCGAGATTATTTCCACTCTGATTCTCCGAAAGTCTTTTAATTTCTTACGTTAAATAGATCGGAAACTGCTAGATCGAAATTTATGGTTTAATATTTGCCGAGAAAAATTATTCCCGGATTACCTTACGAACGAGTATGATGTTTAAAGTATCAAAATTATCTAATTAAGACGAACAGGATTGTTTTGCGAGTTGAGGGGAACACCGGGGAAATGAAATGTATATAAACGAAAAACACAAGGTAGATAAAAAGATAAGGACTTTGGAAGATATTTCATTAACACATTTATCCCTATATAAAAATAGATACGGACATACGAAAGAAATCCAGACTTAAAGCCTGATCCTGTAATCCTTAACAATGAAATTATTGAATAATTGTTAGTAAAGAACTTTTCTTAATTTATAGCAAAAGTAGTGATAAAATTGTCCTAGCGAGGAAAATGTTGAATTTAGGGTAATTTTACCGTTATTTTTTGTACAGAATAAATAAGTGCTTTACTAAAGACAATCATTCAGTAATAACAGAAATTTAGTAAAGAACTACTCTTATTCTGTAACAAAAAGTAGTGATAAAACTTTATCCTAAACTCAATAACATCTCCTTACTGTAGAACACTTTTATCGCTATCTTTTTTTTTACAGAATAAGTATCTAAATCCTTTACTATAATCATTCAATAATAATAATTAAAGCCCGTTTTTATAATACATGATTACTTAAAAGTTAGCAAAAGATTCATGAATGAATTTCATTGATAAATCTTTTGGTAATCTTTGATCTTTAAGTAACCTAATTATATATTGTAAAAACAGACTTAAGAAACAGACTTGCAAAGAAGTATTCTAAGTTCAAATTAAGTTAATTCTTTTCGTGTCAGTATTTGTTTTTATCTACGTATGTAGAACTAAATACATTATAAAATATCTCTTAAAATCTCGTGTTTATATTATTTTATTTTCTCGTTGTTGTCTTAACTCATGTAACAATCCTTTCGTTTTAATTAGATGATTTTAAACATCTGTACTCAAGAAAATGATACCAAGTTCACGATAATTTTATTATCATTTTGTCATTAATAAATAATAATATTATTTATAAAAACAAAATAGTTTCTTAATCGCTCACCTTGCTATCTGAAGTATTAGCTTCCTTAGAAGTTTTTTCGATATCTCTCTTCATGATTGATTTCTTAGACTCAGTCAGATTTGACACTGTCTCGTTCTTGATGTCTCGTTTCTCATTCTTCTCTCTTTTGAAGAGATTATGATAAGGTCCATCCGCGAAGATCGACGACGGTCTAGGAGCGACAGGCAATCGTTGCTGCGTCGGCAGCGCGGGGAAGGGTGTCGTGAAAATGTCGAAGTTCAAGGGCGGGAGCGGTTGTGGGGGTGATTCCGGGACCGGCGGTAATGCCGGATGACGGATAGTCAAGCCGTTTTGTACGATCTGAATCGGTGCCCCTGGATTGATCCTCACCTGGAACGTCGTTCGCACGCATGAAACATTCATGCTCAATTGAGCGTGGCGAAGCGTAGAAGAAATAATACTTTGAACGTGGGCTCTCAAGTGGGAGACATTTAAGAGCCATCGCGACAAGAAAAATGATCACATAAAAAGGACGATTTTGCTGAAGTATTTAAAAATTTAATATAAATGAAGGAATATTACTATTAAATTCATAATATCAAGTTGTACTCAATTTGAATTGTTTTTAATTATTTTCATAGATTGCCACTACTTCTTTCCAATATGTTAATTTAATTAAAACAATAATTTAATTGGAGAAAATGTATTAAATTAAATTTTGTTATTTACTAAATACATGTTAATATGTTATTTACGTTAGAACTTAATACAACAATAGATTAATTTATATTTTGACACACATAGAAGTTATTTTCGTAAAAACAAGAATTGGATTATTATTGCTCCTTTAGCTATAACAATGCAGTTCAAATTGTGCGCCAATTATATGTAGGTTTAAAATTTAGCTAAATATAGTTCTGAAAATAATATTGGACTCTCAAAACAATTATATGGAGCATTCAAGCTGATTACTAAAATGTCAAAATTTTATGCAGCATTGTTCATCACGCTTGAGAAATTATTTTAATAATTCAATAAAATTTTTCAGATCTGTATCTATCTAAATTTTTAGATCAATAAAATCATTCTTTCTTTTCGCGAAAATATTTAACAGAACATTCTAATTTTTCGGATGCTCTCTCGGACATTTTTTTAGATGCCTCCGTGTCTCGTTTCTGGTGACGCTAATCAGGGGACGTAAGGTAATTAGCTTGATGATACGAAAGCACACACGCGGGCGCTCTCAAGTGTAACGAAGTGAGAAAACGTGATTATACTTGTGTATTGATCTGCCCTCCAGTGAGATAGGGATGTAGTGGCAAGGATGGTCCGGTTACAGGCGGCAGCGTAGTGGTTCTCGGTGTGTTATTACTGGTGTCGTGTTCGTAATGATGGGCGTGATGATGCTTGTGATCTTTGTGCGCTTTGCCTGCGGTCAGGGCAACATTGTAGAGCTGTACCATCGTCAGTTCTCCTAAATAGCCACCAGAACCTGAAAAAGAGTAAACACTAGTCAGCAGATGCGCGTCGCGACGATAAATCATCATCAACGATGTCATTTGCATAATTCGATATATGATAATTAATCCACTACATGGAAGAATGGTTTTACTGAAATACCTATCTAAAAATTAGATACAGAAAATAATTTTATCTAAACCGTCAAAATAATTGTGTAGGATATTCAAACTGGTTGCTGCACTGAGAGAAAAGTATTTTATATGTGTGGCTGTAATTGCTAAAATAATTATGGTTAAGACCTCTTTTTATTTTTATAGTTATTACTGTTGTAATATTAGTAATAATAATTATACTTACAATTCTATAAAAAGATATATAATAATACTGAAAATGACTATAAATTATAGTATTGTGATAATTACTTAATTAATGATTTGTACTCTCAGTGTAGAGTGTTAAAATCTTTTGCACCATCGTCATCAATCTAGCTAAATTTTTAAATACTTCAGCAAAACTATTTCTTTCGTATATTGAAATAGTCTTATTATCAATAATTGAAACTCGATAATTGTAATTCTTTCATTTCCAAGTGATCAGTATAAAATTTTTACCTGGTGGCGCGCCTTCACCTTCCAAGAAACCGCCACCCAATTGTCGTTGTTCCTGTCCCGAAATAGCGATTCCGCCGCCTTTGATAATATGCCCGACTAGCTGAAGAAAGCACGATAATATAAGTTTTCTCGCGTATCTGATTAACCCAAATATCTAAAGATATATCTCCGCATAAATCGTTCTTTTATTCACTGGACTAAATGACACGTGAAATTAATCTGAAATGTAGTCTAGCCTAATGCTTCCTTGATTGCTAGAAGAAAATTCGAAAAAACCAACAGTATAAGCCATTGATACAAATAAAATGGAAACTCAGGATTGTATGTCTCCCTACGATATAACAGTGGATAGATTGCACGTCCGCAGTCGAGCGACGTTATATGGAAATTTAAATTGGTTTCTGTCCTTTTTTATTTGAAAAGTAACCTGGGTATCCTCGGATGAGAATATCGCGATATGGAATTCTATACCTTTCTATTTCCCGTTTATTCTATTTCGTCGCCATTCTTTTCCGTTTCATTTTTGTCCGCAATCTAAATGCAGAAAACCGTCGTCTTGACCGCCCTCATGCGTTTAGAACTTACGGCAAATGCGTCTTGCATTTAACTGCAAATTTTGCATTTCAAATTGCTGACAATTACATAATTATGTGATAATTGGAGTAATTTTATATATAACTTAATAAAGCGTTGATAAAATGTATTGCGCTTTGAAATAAATAATTACTTTTCTCTTAATCCTCCTTACGTGGACCTATTGGACTCACTCCAATTATATTTTTTATATTACATACATCTGTAAATTTGAATTATTATTATTAAAA